>NW_027666414.1:0-169624 GCF_963455335.1 Martes martes | reverse complement strand
AGATCACAAGTAGGCAGAGAGGCAGGCAGAGAGAGAGGGAGAAGCAGGCTCCCTGCTGAGCAGAGAGCCCAAAGAGGGGCTTGATCCCACGACCCTGAGATCATGACCCGAGCCAAAGGCAGAGGCTTAATCCACTGATCCACCCAGGCAGCCCTCTTTCTTTGATTTATAGTGAAATACATTCAGTGTTCATCAGCATCTCTTGCTTACTTTCCCAGCTATATTTTGGTTGGATGTATCTTGTCATCCAATAGTTTTCTTAAGGAAGAATCCTGGCAATATTCCCTGAATTTTTACATATCTTAAGTGGTTTGACTGAAGCATTTAGAAAACTTGAAGGATAGCTTGACTGGATATAAATTCCTCAGCTCACAATTCTTTCTTTGATAGTTTCACAGGTATTGATTTATTGGGTTTTGGCATTGGGGTCTATGGAGAAAGCTAGGTCAGCTTTATTTCTTTTCTCATTTCCAATCTATTGTTTGATACTTTTGCCTGGCTGTTACCAAGATTTGGGGCTTATTTTTGAAATTCAATAAACTTTTCTAGGATATGTCTCAATTTTGATCATTCTGGATTAATTATTCCTGGGCCAGTGTGTGCCCTTTTCCTCTAAAGAAAAAACTCATGAGATTAAACATGATATATTTGTTATAAAACTTATTATTTAAAATGTAAGTAGCATTCTACCAATGCATAATAAAAGCTTGCATTTCCATTAGCACTACTCATTCAAATCTATTTTGTACTTGTTTATGTCAATATGAATGATGGATGGATAAATGTTTATAAGTCTAGTCTACCCAACCAAAGTTTGATGGCTACCTATGGTAATGGTAGTTGATCAATGGTAGCAAATCATTCCAGGTTTTCCTGTGCTTTATTTTGTCTCATCTTCAAGACAAGCCTATGTGTAAATTCTATTATTATCCCTATTTTGTAGAGGAGAGACTGAGCCTTAGAAGAGACAGGTAGCTTGTCCATGTTAGTGAAAAGTAGAGCCAAGATGTAAACCTAAACCAACGGGCTCATAACCACTAGATCACCTAATTGTCTAGCTATTTAGATACCTCTCTTGTTGCCGAGCTTTTATTCAATCTATCATTGTATCCTTCCTATGAAAACCATGTACTTGAAGTTTTTTTGAGCTTTAGATCCAATTAGTTCTCAACTAGAGGTGATTTTGTTTTCAGGGACATTGGTCTGAATGTCCTGAATGCAACATTTTTGGTTGTTATAACTGCGGCAAGAGGTGGTGGGTGTTAGAGGCTGAGTAGAGGCCAAGGATGCCATTACATATTCCACAACGCACAGAACAGCCTTCACATGAAGAATTATCTAGTCCAAAGTGTTGACAGAGCTGCCATTGAGATAGTCTAACTCAGATGCTAATTTTATTGGAGGAAAAGTCCTCTTTCATACTTGCATAATTCTGTGTAATTTTTTATTTTTATTTTTATTTTTTTAAAGATTTTATTTATTTATTTGACAGACAGAGATCACAAGTAGGCAGAGCAGCAGGCAGAGAGAGAGGAAGAAGCAGGCTCCCCGCTGAGCAGAGAGCCCGATGCGGGACTCGATCCCAGGACCCTGAGATCATGACCTGAGCCGAAGGCAGCGGCTTAACCCACTGAGCCACCCAGGTGCCCCAATTCTGTGTAATTTAATACAGTGTTATGACTGAGAAGATGCATAGAAATGTGACTATTAAATTAACAAAAATAATGTTGAGGTATTTTTTTAAAGTTCCAATACTCTTTAGAATTTCATCCTTCAGTGCCCAAAAGGACAAGCCACCAGCTGTACCTTATTTAAGATTTGGCCCGGTTTTTAAAAAAAATTGCTTCTTTTTTCTTTCCTTGATGTAGTTTTATACCAATAAATATTTCAGGAATAGTTGCCTCATCATCGAGTTAAAGGAAGGCTGTTCATTAAAGAACTTCATCCCCATTACTGATGAAGAGCTCCAAATTAATTATTTCCTGATTGCATAGTACAGTATTTATGAAAATTAGGAAGAGTTGTTCATTTTTCTTTAGGGGTAGAGAAAGAGGTTGTTAGAATAATGAAATTGGACAGAACTGTCAGAGTTTCTATTTAAAAGACCATTTTATTAATTAGTCTTTCTCCCCCCTTCAGGGGATGAGGTCAACACTGATTGAGATTTGCTCAAGATCACTTTCCTTGAAGCTTACCTTTCAATTTCACCCTACACTTTAGAGCAACTAAGAACACTAGTACACCATCATTATAATAAAGTCTGGCCACAACAAAGACAAGGCCCACTGCCAAAATGATAATTTAAGAATTTCTCTTTCTCTCTCTCTCTTTTTCTCTCTCTCCAACTCTTTATGCCCTTCCTGTGCCCCATAAGTCACATGTACCCAAAAGAACTTGTATTGATTGCCTCTGGATTGGGGTATGGAGGTGTGGCACAGTATTCTAAGCACAGTCTCCTTTAAAAAGTAATTTAGTGATAGGTCCAACAGGGAAGCTCCTAAAACGTGGCTTCAGTATTCAAAATTATATGTTTGCAATTCCCCTATAGTACAATACCACAAACTCCCAGTCAAATACTTGGGAAGTTTTAAAAACATTTCAGGGAAATGATTCCTACTATAGGCTTCCATGAGCTCACAGGATTTTTTTTTTTTTTAAACTGGTGATAAATCTGTCTTAATGAGCTCTCAGTAAATGAAGGAAACTGATTTAGGAAGGATGAATTGTGCATTTTAGAACAAAAATAAGAAGCATAACTAAGGTGTTTATCAGTATGAATTCCTCTGAGAGCTGGTAAGTGCTCTTCCTAGCAAGTTTTCCAGCTAAAGGTTCCCATTAGCAGCTGTTCAGTCGTTAATTGTCTTTCTTCAACAAGTAGTCATGGAAAGGTTTCATGGCACCCGAGTTCTTTCTGTGTGTCTCCTCCATCCAAATTCAAAGGCATCATTGGAACATCTGGAGGAAGTGTGACAGATAGCACAATCCTTCTGGTACTTGTACTTCCATGTGTCTCTCGATGTCTTCTTAATTAGGATGCAAAGTAAAAGTGACAGAGCTGTTGCTGGTGAACAGGCAGCAGCTGGCCCCTCCATGAGAGGGGGCAGATTTAGCAATCAGGGGTGTAGCATAATCATTCATATGCCCTGACAGACAGGAACACTTTTGAAAAGGAATATTGCAAGGTTCTTTGCTCGTCTGATGTCATTTCCTTGCTCCATTTTGCAGTTTTGTGTGATGAGGATAAATGGGGGTTCTCGGGTGCCCCCAGATCTCTCGCTTCTGAAGCACTCAGAACTGAGTTCGGGGGAGTTGAGTTTCCTCAGAACACAGTGGGGAGAATTGAGATATTTTGGGGGGAAGGATAACGTGCATGTAGTCGAGTAAAAATGTCTTCAAGTCAGTCTAGCAGCTCTTCGTGAGGGAGTTGATTGCACGTATTAACTATTAGAATTGCTAGCATGTAAAGGGTAGGGAAGAAGACAAGACATTCGAGATATGGTGCCAGAGTACTGTTTGTAAACTTTAGAGTACAATCATATGCGTCTGTAAATTGGAAACTGATATCTCCCCTCTTATTTGTAAGATGGCTATAATAGACAAAGAAAATGTGATTTTTGTGCTATATTCACGGAACTCTAATATAGCAGACTGAAATGGAAAAAAATCAGTTTTGTCAGCTGGCGAAAACTCATCAAACTCTATACTTTTCTGTATAAATAAAGTCAATAAAACCTTTGAAGGATTTTTACATTACAGCATTTGTTACATTTTCTGTATAAATAAAGTCAATAAAACCTTTGAAGGATTTTTACATTACAGCATTTGTTACATTCTCACAAAACCAACTGAGCAGAGTAATTTTTGCGCCCTCGTAATTGATCAAATTTTTGAAATTTCCTTATTTACCATTGAGGTGGGTTGTTTTCATACTGCATAGAACATGGTGTTGATGTCCTACTATTTTTTCTTTAAAGATTTTATTTATTTATTTGAGAGAGAGAGTGAGAGAGAGCATGAGAGGGGAGAAAGTCAGAGGGAGAAGCAGAGCCCAGAGCCTGATGCGGGACTCCATCCGGGGACTCCGGGATCATGACCCCCAAAGGCAGTGGTTTAACCAATCGAGCTACCCAGGCGACCCGATGTCCCACTATTTTACCACTTGTTATCTCTCTCTATGTGGGTTTGGGCAAGATCTGCGATTCTTCTGAAGTTGACTTTCTCCATTTATAAAGTGTGGCTAATAGTATTTACCTTGTAGGAGTGTTACGAGGATTAGCGATCCCCGGCATCCAGTATTGTATCTGGCACACGGTAAACCCACCATAATTGGAAGCTGGTAATGCGATTATGATGATGATGGATGACGGTTATAATGTAGCTGGTAGTCCTGCAGGAAATAGAAGCAAAACAAGTTTAATGTAGCATAAAAACATATTCAGGTAGTTGTTCAGAAAATGTATATTGCATACTTACCTGCTGTAAATCACAGTAGTAGTAATTTGGGGGAAATATTAAAAAGAATTGAAACTAGCTCATGCTGGCTGGGTAGGGTCTCAGGTTAATCTTACTGTCCCAGACCTGGTGTGGGGTGTTTCTGGATTGAAGTCCAGGCATTGGCAGTCTGCTTATCAAGGGAATGGCCAGGACCATTCTCTCTGGACCTCTACTTCATGAAGTACTTAAACACTGAGTGGTACTGTCTCGAGCCCATGGTTGAGCCTTCGTGAAAGTATCTCCCAGGCTTAGGTTCTCAGGCCAGAGAGAGAAACCTGGAATCATGGTTCCCCTGACTCGCGGACTTTAGATGCTCCCTGCTGTCTGGGCTCCTGCTGCTGATCCCCCAACTGATGGAACTGTGTTCAATATCAGGCCTGAATAAAGGTATATATCCTTTAGGCTCCTTTATACAGTGTCCATTAGGCTGTGCGCTATTTCCCTTTGGGGCCAGTTGTAGGCTGGCCAATTACTGTAGCCTCCATTTTGGCCCCAAATAAAATACTCCATCTTTCTTACTTGTCTTTGAGCCCCTTGGAAAAATTTTACTCACCTTTGAAGGCCCAGAACAAACATTATCTCTTGATGAGTTTCCGTCTGGCCTTTCTAGGTGTAATGTAAATCCTTACACTAGGATTTTCATTCTTTTTTTATGCCCCAAATCCTCATTTTATACTTCTCTAATAACCTTCATCATATACCATGATTTATGGTTGCCTATGTGATGATGATGAGATTCTGGAAGCCAGGAAATATCTAACACATTCCGTGTCTACCAAGATTAGAACATATTAATTGATTAGTAAGTACTTGTTAAATGGTGCTGATATTATGGTCTATCCTTTGACCTCAAAACTTACATATAATTATTATAGTCAATCCTAGGAAAATAGAATAAAAGTTGCTTACATTCACTTCTGGAATGTATGGGGCCAAAGGGAGGAGACAAGGAGGTGAGGGGCTTATAAGTGAAGGTGGATATGTATAATGTTCTGGGAATTTATTAATGAAGCTATAAAGCATCTCAGTTCTCTCTGCTTAACTCCCTATTGGAACTTTTGCTTCACTCAGAAGCTGTTGTCTAGATCTCATCTTCCCTTTGCATCAGTGGGGGAGGTAACTAAGTGTTCCAAAACAAAATTACATTTCAGAGTTCTTGCCTTGTGTTGTGTCAGGTTTAGGACAAGGGGGAAATGCTTTCTTCATTGATTTTTTTCATTGTGGGAGGACACTGCACATTTCTTGGCTTCTTTCTCTACCAGACCTGTGTCTCTCTTGGGCCCAACCAGTGCTAATACCCTGATTTCCCTTCCTCTCTTCCATTGAAGTTACTCCAATGGTATCTCCATGATATTCCTATTTTCATAATTCCCCCTCCAGTGTTTTGTGACAAGGAGATTTGTGACAAGGAGACCACACACATGAAAGGAATGGCCTGTGGAAAGAGACTGAATTGGGAGTCAACAGACTGGACGTCTAGTCCTGGTCCTTCAGTGGGTGGGTGGCCTTAGGCAAATCCCTTAACCTTGCAGAGCATCAATCTCCCATCTGTGATAGGAACCACTTAATCTATTTCATGGTGTCTAGGGATGAAACAGGTGACATTACTGGTATGGTGGCTAGAGCACAGTAGCCATTCAATAAGTCACAGTAGTTGTAATTATTCTTTTTGCTATTATTATTACTATTGTACCCTTGGATCTTTCTCTACCATTGTGCGCATAGCTTCAGCCCGGGTATTTTCTTTCCTAAATTTTATCTGACCTCTCACTCTCTCTCCATCACCGTATCTCTAGTTGCCCACAAAAGATGGGTGTTCTTCTCTTAAAATCTCACACTGACATGATTCATGATCTACTCCCCTCAGTCACTTCAACTTCCTTTCCTCATTGCCATCAAGAGTCCCCACATTTTTCTAGTTGCCCCCTCCCCTCGAGAAGACACGGAGCCATCTCTCCTTCATTGTTTTCCCTATGTGCAGCTCTGAACAATTCTTTCTCAGATTTGTTCCTTTCTACTACCCTCAAGTCCTAGCAATTGTTATTTTAGGTTTTAAATTGTTTCAGCAGCATGTAGTACTAGGTTTTGTGTCTTCAGTCTTCTCTTCTGATTCATCCCGTACACTGCAGCTCAGATCTTTCTCCTTGAAGACTGACTTCATCATGTCACTGGGTAATTCAAGAATCTTCAAAAACTCCCTGCTCTATCATGCAAAGATCTCCACTTTTTGGCCTCATTTTTATGTTCAAGTTGTGACAAAAATCATTCACTCCCAATTTACCAAAGACAAGTTAGTATTTTCACAGACGAGGAGTACTTAACTCTAAAAGAAAAACAAAACAAATATATATGTATGTATGTACATATATACATACATATACATATTTTTTTTAATTTTAGAAAAATCATTATGTAACCCATTGACAGACCCTGCAGGATCTCAGCTTGAATTTCTTGTCTTCCCTTCAGCCCTGAGGTTGGCATGACCTCTAGGCTGGTAGAGTTCTCTTTCAGAACTTGCTTTTTTTCCTCCCTTGGTGTAGTCCCAGGGTCAACATCTCCTTAGATCCAAAGCTGGGCTGCACTTCAGCTCTGGCCAGTGACTTCTTCTCCTGGACCCAGTCAGCCTGTGTTGACCTCCTCTATGAAGAATATTCTGACGAGGACAGCCCACTGCTCACTAGCATGAGGTGGAGGCAGTCAGCGAGCACCAGTTTACCAGAACAAGCCCACAGCTCTTTCCTGTTTCACAGGGTCTGTGCGTTGTAGTGCCCCCCTCCTTCTTTCCTACTTCTGGTCCCAGTGATGGCTCTAGTTTGATGACTTGCTAAACAGAGGTGATAGGCCCTGATCCTGATAAATATCAAAGTCTTCTGGGCCCTGTTCAGATGCCCAATGGCTCCCTGAGAAATGGATCTTGCGGAATTCTAGTTCTTCCGGGCTATGCCAATAACCCAGAGGAGCTCCTCTCCTTTCTGTTTCAAAAAGCAATGACCGTGCTATTCCACTTTTACTTGACTCTACTGTCTGCTGGCAATTGCCTTCTTAGCAACAGGTTAAGGGGGAGCTTTACCTTGCCCAGTCTGTTTCCTCTATATCTGCTTTCTCGGCTTGAGCTGGAGCCCTTATTTCTGGAACCTGCTGAGCCTTGTCTTGTTCTGCCTCCTGCAGCTGCTGCCGGGTCTCAGCGGCAGGTCTCCAGCAACAATTACAGAGAGAGACAAATACGTTTCTCCAAAAAGAAAACAGTTTGCAAAGTCCAGATCTGCCAAAATCACCCAGGGGGGTAGATCCCCACAGCGATGCTGAGTGTCTCCATTCAGAATGATTCAGGTGTCCAGAAATTGGTCAGTACTCCTAAACCGAGCACTCTTCTTTAAAAAATAAAATAAAATAATAATTGCTCTGGCAGCCCCCCACTCACCACTTGAGTTGACAAGTTTGAATTGTGCTGAAGTCTTTCACAGTTTCCTTCACTTGAAATTTTTTAACTGACCATTTAATTCAGTGTAACTGTCTTCTGCTCCTTTTAATGGGTCTTCCACTTCTGACTCTCCATTCAGGACCTCCAGTTTCTCAGCTCCTGGAATTCAGGTAAGGTTCTGGCTGAGCGATGCTCTTAGTCATAAGCTGTGCCTCCCTCCCCCTTTCTCCCACCTTGCCTCTTCCCTCTGACACCTCTTGTACCTCTTTTCCTCAGGTTTCTTGATTCTGATAGGAGCCCAGCAAACCTGTGTCTGAAATTATTCAGCATACGTGAGGTGGGCACTCAAGGTGGGTTCCCTTTATTTCATCTCTGAAAACTTTTCTTTCTTTCCCTTTTTGGTGCGTGTATGAAAAAGAAGCAGTAATACATAATCCCAAATACATATGATCTTATTTAACTAGGACCATTCACAACTTTTAGGTTTTTTTTACAGTGACTTCTTTCTAAGGGGATTTTTTTTTTTTTTTTGAGAAGGGAAAACCTATTAATTAACTCTCTGAAAGAATTCTATAGGTTTTAAGTGTACAATCTGGCATGTTTTTACAAATTAACAGACTTTAGTTTTTAGAGCAATTTGTGGTTTAAAGAAAAATAGAGCATAAAATATAGAAAGTACACTCCTCACTCCTAAAACACATAATTTCTCCTATTTAACATCTTGCATTTAGTGTGGTACATTTTTTACAATTGATGATTCAGTCTTAAAATTGGTACATTATTATTAACTCCACAAATTTGCAGTAGGATCACTCTTTGTATATCCCATGGGTTTTGACAAATATGTAATGACATGTCTTTACTATTACAGTATCATATAGAATAGTTTTACTGCCTTAAAAATCACTTGTGCTCCATCCAGTCCTCCCTCTCGCCCTCCTCCTGAACATTTGGCAACCACTGATCTTTTTCCATAGTTTTGCATTTTCCAGAATGTCAAATAGTTGGAATCATATAGTATGTTGCCTTTCAGATTGGTTTCCTTCATTTAGTAACATGCATTTCTGGTTCCTTGATCTTTCTGTGGCTCTATCATTCATTTTTTTATTAATGAAAACTATGCATTGTATGAATGTACCACAGTTTATCCATTCACCTGGTGAACACCTTGGTTGCTTGTAGGTTTTGGCAACTATGCACAAATTTGCTTTAAATCTTTGCATGCAGGTTTTTGTGTCAATCTAAGTTTTCAACTCATTTGAGTAAATACCGAGGAGCTACAGTGAGGTGGTTTTTTTTTTTTTTTTTTTTTTTGGTTAAATTAAAGATTTCATGTATTTGAGAGACAGTGACAGCTAGAGAGAGAACGCGAGCACACTGGAGCCCAACTTGGGACTTGATCCTAAGACCCTGGGATCATGACCTGAGCTGAAGGCAGATGCTTAACCGACTGAGCCACCCAGGTGCCCCTACAGTTTTTAAAAGCTGCCATCCCTGGATTCCAGTGGAGGACTAGTGGCATGGGCATACAGTCCTCAAACTGAGCAGTGCTAGTACAGTGACTACTGCTGGCTCCTTTGTATGGAGTCAATGAGTTTATTCATATAAGATGGTCAGAAACGTGCCTGGCAAATGGTAAGCACTCAGTAAAGGTTGCTGTCATCCTCATCGTCATTATCATCATCATCGTCATCACAGTTACTAGGTTCCAAGCTCTGTGCTCAGAGTTTCATGTACTTTGTCTCTTCTCAGAGAACTTGGCAAGTTAGGACTCCTTGTTCTTGCTTTTCATGTGGATATCTGAAACTTAAGGAGATTAAGTAACATGTCCAATGTCACACAACTCGGAGAATGGCAGACAGAGACATAAACCCAGTCCTTTGTGATGCTCAGGCTTTAAAAACACTTTCACGGCAAGGGGAGAGCAGTTTACTGAAAAAGTTTAGGAAAAAAAAAAGGATAATACTAATAATTAAACACTGGGATTTTTAAAAAGGCATTTTGGAAAAAACAAACAAACAAACAAACAAACAAACAAAAAACCCCCAAAAAGAGAAGATTAATTTTAACAACTCTTGTGGAAAAAAAAAAAAAACAAAAAAAACAAAAACAAAACCCCAAACCATTGTGCTATAATTATATGCCCTAATCACGGGTCTAACTATTGTAATGGTTCATTATGCATATTTGTACAAATTACAAAACGAGTTGTAATTATTCCCATGTTGTAAATAAATGACAAGTGACTACATGCTTCCTGAAACACATAATGAAATAACTTGTCAAGTACATTATTTTTATTAAAGCAAAGGAATTCCATGTCACTGGAATTAACTTGTACCCAACCCCAAGATCAGCATTCCTGTCATAGCCGTGCCTTTCTAAACTGCCCCGCCTGTCTCTACCACTTCTTGAGATTAATACATTTCTTTTTTTTTTTTTTTAAGATTTTATTTATTTATTTGACAGACGGAGATCACAGAGAGGCAGGCAGAGAGAGAGGAGGAAGCAGGCTCCCCGCTGAGCAGAGAGCCCGATGTGGGGCTTGATCCCAGGACCCTGGGATCATGACCCGAGCCGAAGGCAGAGGCTCTAACCCACTGAGCCACCCAGGCGCCCCGAGATTAATACATATCTTTAGCGTTTTCTCTCATAGTCTTGGGAATGCCACCTTTAGTATAATGATGTGGTTAAAAGCTTAGGCTCAAAAGACAGACGGGTGGACGTTCAAATCCTGTATCTGCCCTTTATGATCTGTGCCTTGATGTGGGGCAATTGCTGCTAGACCTTGATTCCTCATGTATGCTGTGGTGATACAATGGATCCTGACTAAGACTGTTACAAAGATGTATGTGTGGAATGTGTAAATAAATACACACACATACTTAGCTCATGATCTGGAATATAGGAAGGAATCGGTACATCTTCCTGTGATTAGGGCCCGGTTCTCATAAATGCTCTTCATATGGTGAGTCGGAGATTCAGTACCTTGGGGAAATGGGGGGTGAGCATGTACGGAAACAAGAGGGTAGACTGTCCACTAAGTACTATTTTTAAAAGTTCATTAAACATGAACCAATCAAAAATTTTTTTCTAAACATTTTACACAGAACCCAGGAGACACAAAACAATGACACATTTCTCCTGTCTCCACAGAGCTCACATGCATGTCCAAGGGGGAGGATAGGCATGTGAATGTATAAACTAATAAATGATAAATGTGTCATAAAAAAGGTACAAACACTGGGGTGCTGGCTATTTTTGGTCTCTGGCGATAGGAAACCACGAAAGAACAATTAAACCTGCTTATGGTCACCTGAGAGAGACGTGCAGCTGAATTCAAATCAATGCAAAATGGAGCCTTCTAGAAGTAGAGCCAATATTCCACCCACACAAGTCGGAGCACCTCCAAGCCCCAGTGGGAATGAGGCGGCTACAGCTTTAACACTGGTACACACAAACGGGGTTTCAGTCAAGTTCTGGGCACAGCATCACTCTAATTTTGGTCGTTGATATCACACACAAGAAAAGAGCACGGTATCAAATATTGAAACCATGTTTAATGCCTCAGGGTCACATTTCAAACCAAGGGCTATTAACCAAAAGAGCCACACGACTCCTGGCTACCTCAAAAAATAGCCTAGTAACTTGATACAGAAACGAGAAGATGAGAACCACAGGCTAGCTGTGAAAGATTTCTATGGCTCTCAAGGGATGGTGAGATCCTAATATAGACACTGAGACTCCCCCTATGAACTTCCTGTGAGCTGTTTTTCTGTCTTATTCATCTTTGTGTCCCTCAGGTCCTAGCAAGAATCCTGTCACCCCGACTCTCGTCAAAAAGTTTGTTGAGTATAAGTGGATTGAGTTATTAGATTTTAAAGACTTGCAAAATACTGAGCTGTATTGGAGCTAAAAAAAACTATCTTAATGAAAGTGTTTAAGAGGCCTATGATACAGAAGTAAGAATGAATGCTTGGGTAATTCAATATTTTTAAAAGGACTATACATTAACACTCTAGAAAGTATCTTTGGCTAAGGGCTGGCTAATATATTTATTAGTAATAAATATAATTAATGAATTATAATAAATAATAACATTCTTCCTTTTTATAGGAATATAATGCAAACAACTATCCCTGGGGAAAATGTTTTAGTTTTTTTCTTCCAGAAGTGATGAATATCATTTTGCTTAATTGTGCATTCTCTTGACTAGTTTTCATTAGTTTTACTATAAATTTGTGTTATGTTAATTTTTAAATTATAAAAATTGCAAAATCAGTACTTGTCTGAAACACATGTAGGTAATAAAAATGGAAATCTTTCATTTCCTCCACCTACTGCTCTGGTTCTGACATTTTGGTGTACAACTTTTCAATCCTCTTTCTAATGTATGCATAAACCTACATCCATAGTGTATACTTTTATATTCATATAATATTTTAACATAAAACTTATCATGTTGCATATTTGTTTTCTGCAACCTAAAGGCCTTTTCTTAGGACTCAGTCTCTGTACAGAAGTTGTAATGTAACTATATGCTTATTTCTATGTTTATTTATTTATTATCTTCCACACCAGATTATGAGCTCCCTAAGAACTGTTATTCTCCAATGTGTGCCTAGTGCTTAACACAGTTCAAGCTCCTAATAATCCCTTGTTTAATATCAACCGAATAAGTGAATAAAAACCATTTTTATGAGCAACTGTAGACATTCTGCTGTGAGGGCCTTGAGCTCCTTTTCTGTCTTTCCAGCATGTGTCCTTCCAATGTCTACCAGGATTCCTGCATGGATACATCACCATCGATTGGATGTAATACCAATTCCCTATTGATGAGAACCTAACCTCATTTTATTTTTCTCATTTTAAGCTAGTCTTTTATGAAAATGAAAGTTTTATCTAGGCATATATCAGGCTGCTATAGTAAAACACCACAGACTACAAACATCAGAAATTTATTTCTCTCGGTTCTAGAGGCAGGAAGTCTGAGGACAGGGAGCCAACATGATCAAGTAAGACCTCTTCAGGTTGCTCCTTGTTGTGTCCTCACTTGGTGGAAGAGGTTCAGGAGCCCTGGAGGATCTCCAGAACACTGATCCCACCATTGAAGGTTCTACCCTAATGACCTATCACCTCCCAAAGGCACCCCACCTTTTACCATCACCTGTAGGGGTTAGGACTTTGACATGAATTTTGAGGGGGCACAAACATTCAGACCATAGCAGCATAGTAAAAATATTCAAACAAAAAGGAAAAAGTATATATGAAATGAAAAACAAGAGTTGTCATCTCTCCCTACCCCTAAATCCATTTCTCAAGGGGAATACTAGTACTTTCAACTGCTTTTATTTTATATCCTCCGGGGCTTTCCTTTGTCATTTAAATAAAATATTTATGATTCATAATTCACAATTTAGATGGCACCTTTTAATCCTTCAAGGTAAAAGATGAGGAACTTTGTACATATTGTTTCTTAACCATAATCCCTTCAACAGTCAGTCCTCATTAGTATAGTGGTGAGTATCCCCCCCCCCCCCGCCCGTCATAATCCCTTCAATTTCCTGCTTTTAAAAAAGGTTTATTCTTATTTTTCATGGCCAAAGTCTATAACATTTATGATATAATCTCTATAATTCAGCATTCCCTGATTTGTCTGATTGTTTCTAAAAATTTAAACCAAATAAAGATAACACAGTTATTAGATATTCTTCATTGCCAAGTAAGGTTTTCTTTTTGCTCCCCCAAAATAAAGAAATAAAATACTGTGTCTCTGAATACTACCTACTGGGAAAAAATATATATCCCATTTGCCAAAGAACATGGATTTGTGTCTTCAGTTTTCTCATCTTCTTGTAGGTAATACTCAGTTTCCATGGTTCCTTTTATCTCATTTCATATTCTTTCTTGCATTCCCTTTCTGTTTTGCTTAAGTTTTCTCTAGATAAATTGTTTTCCTATGGGATTCATGAATGTAAACTTTTCAAATCCATACAGAGCTGAAAATGTTTTATTTTATTCTAATAATATTTGATAATTCGATAGGTATGAAATTTCAACTTGAAAATTATTTTTCCTTGAGTCTTGGAAGGTGTGTGACTTAGCATTCTAGAATTCAGTGTTGTTGATGAGAAGCCTGTTGCCAGTTTCGTTCTCATTGCCTATAGGTAGTTGGGAGTCCTGTTTTAGCAAAGTAGTTCATGATTCCAAGTTGTTGCTATTTGCTGATTGAATCAAATAGCTCTAAAAAGCTTATTAAATAACGTCTTACTGTCACTTTTTTTTTTTCAAAGTTTTGGGCATTATCTATTGATCTTTCGTTGGTGGAAATTAAAGATTTATCATTCTTTTATCAGGTCCTCCAAGCAGTCTTCCACCCATCTTTCTGATTGGGTTCATTTCTTTCTGATGAACTTAGAATTTTGATTAGGTCAATATTAGCATTTTTTATGATTATCATGTAAATTTTATTCAAAGCTATCTTGCACATCTTTTTGCTTTCCCTAGAGTCATTCACTTCTTTTTTGTTAGGTTTTTTTTTTTTTAACACAACCTCAAGATTGTATTGTCTTCATAATATAACAAAATATGAAGCTTAGAACTAGATCAGTTGGCCCTTTCTCTTCTTATCTCCTCCCCGTTCAAAATTCTCGCATCTCTTAATGGCCAGCATTCTCTTAGATCTGCAGTTGGGCTTGACACATTTGAACCTCAGCACAATCTTCTATGTAGTTTTAGTCTTTTTCCGGAAAATAGGCTTAGTCTGCCTACCATAGCCACTCTGCTTCCTGTCATAACACTACTTTCCTTGGACATAAAGAGAATCTTTGCTGCATCACTTTGTGGGGTTGGTGCTTGCCACACTTCCTGCAGAAAGTCTGGTGGGTTTTAGGAAAGTTCACCATGTTTGCGAGAGCACTATAGGCTCAGACAGCTTTTTTTAATGTTAGTTTAAAAATATATATTTATCGTTGATTTATACCCACACTTTCTGCTAATTCTTATTCTTTTGATATATGTATTTAAGCACATGTGGTATGCCATCAATTTTGTCTTTTTGGAGAATTCTCTCTGGAAATTTCTGAACTTCTCCAATTTGGACCTGTTTCTTTCCAGGCTTGTTGCATAGTCATTTTGGGAATTTCCTCACTGCATTTAGGTTGAATGCCCTGTTCCAGAATCTCATATTTTATTTCTTATTTGACTTGCTCAGTTTGGAGGAATGCCTCTTCCTACAGTTTTCTGAGAAATAGTGCATGAGATGTAAGTTTTGACATCTTACATTTCTGAAAACATCTTTATTCTACCCTCATATTTGATTGATGATTAACTGGATTTAATATAAATTCTGTGTTGGATTCCATTTCCCTCAGAATTTTTGAAGACCTTGTTCCATTTTCTTCAAGTTTCCAGTTTTAACATTGAGAAGTCTGGTACAATTTTTTTTTTTTTTTAGATTTTATTTGTCTATTTATTTTTATTTTTATTTATTTATATTTTTTAAGATTTTATGTACTTGACAGAGAGAGGGAGAGATCACAAGTAGACAGAGAGGCAGGCAGAGAGAGAGGAGGAAGCAGACTCTCCGCAGAGCAGAGAGCCCGATGGACCCTGGGATCATGCCCTAGCTGAAGGCAGAGGCTTTAACCCACTGAGCCACACAAGCGCCCCAGTCTGATACAATTTTGATTCTTCTTTTTTCTTTCTTCTTCTTTTTTAATGTGCACACCACCTATTTTTAGCCTCTGAAAGTTTTTAGGATTTTCTCTTTGGTCACAGTCTTCTAATATTTATCCATCACATATCTAATTTTAAGAGATGTTTTTGCCCTGCATGCTTCTTATTAAAAGCATCCTAATCTTATTTTATGGTTATAACATTTTCCTTTATTTCTCTGAGAATATTAAATATAGTATTTTTCAAAGTTTTCTTTAAAACAGACTGTTTCCTCTAACTTTCTTTATTCTGGATATAGCTTTGGTCTTTCTGATTATGCTTTCTTCATATATCTATATCTATATCTGTATCTATATCTATATCTATAGATCCTTGGTTCTATGTTAATATAAGAATGGGGCACTAAAAAGCTGATGGGAAGCTTTGTGAACATAGTTGGGGCTATTGACCGTTGGTTTTCCAGCAGGGATGTTGTCCAGGCAGTTTAATTGGGGAATTCCTGATGTCAGTATCCTTTGGTCTGTTCTTTTGGGTCATCTTGTTTCTCAGAGAAGAATCTCCTGGTGCTCTGTCTGAAGGGAAAAAGCACCACTGAAAATGTTTTGGGATCCAGGTGGGAATAGGGCACTGGGTATCAAGATTCTGTATATACCTACCTAGACTTTCATTTACTTCTCTGTTTTTTGTATGGTAACTCTTCCCTCAGCTGTATCTCATTTCCCCCAGTCAGGAGATTCTATTTAGTTCAGGTACCCCAAGGCAGTGACCATTTATCTTTCTGTTTCTAGCTCTCCCAAATTTTGTTGTTATAATCTTTCTTCATGTTCTTTTTATCCTCATTAATATTTTTAATTTTAAAGATTTTTAAACTCATTCATATTTATTGTGGTTAGTGATATGCTTGGATTTATTCTACATGCTGTCTTTTTTGTTTTGTAGTTTCCATTCAATTAAAAACTCTTTCTTGGGTAGATCATTTTTCTATTCCATTCCTATCTCTATCCTAAGGTTTGGAAATTTTACAATCTTTACATTATATTTCTAATTTCTGGTGGTTGATCCTAAAATTTAATAGCAATGAAAATTTTTCTAGTGTTTTTTTTAAGTCAATATCTATATAATTTCTCCAAAAAAGATAAGAACCTTAGAATGCTTATATTTCCTACTTCTCTGTCCCCCAGCTATTTCCCATGTTGAGATTATCTGAGATTTTAGTTCCAGATTATCAGAAATACTTATATACTTGATATATTATTTTATTTATATCATTATGTTTAATATGTTATATAGTATACTATCTATTATATATCTCATATATAATAGATGTTATATATTTATATGTTATAATTTCATATACTACAACACATTTAATGATATAGTATATACATTATAGTATTATTCATATTTTTACTTATCATTGCTTTTTTGGATCCATTTCTTAGATTCATTTTTTTGTTTGCGGGTTTTTTTTTGTGTGTGTGTCTTTTTTTTTTTTTTTAATGACGTAAAACCGAATCATTCATTGAGAGAAAGTTTATTGGTTCAAGAAAATTTCTGATTCCTTGTGTGTTCTAAGATGTATTTATTTTGATTCACTCTTGAAAGATAATTTGCTGGACCTAAAATCCTAGGTTAATTTTCCCGCATGATTTTTTTTTTTTTATAAGACAGAGAATGAGTGGGAGTGGAGGGGAGGAGGAGAGGGAGAGAGAATCTCAAGCAGGGGCACAACCCTGAGATCATGACGTGAGCTGAAATTAAGAGTTGATTAACCAACTGAGTGCCCAAAACCAGGCGACAACCCCGCATATGAATTTTTAAGAGATGGCCCCAAGAAGACATTTTTGCATGTACTGTGGATGATGAGAAGGCCTGTGTCAGTCTGATACTTGTTTCCTTATTTAGACTCAGGATATTTTTCCTCTGTGAAGCAATTGAGATTTTTGTCTCTACCTTTGGAGTTACGAGTATATACTATAACGTGTCTTTTTTATTCATCCTGTTTGGCACTTAGTGGGTCCTCCCATCTTGGAGATACCTGTCTTCAGTTGTTGAAATTTGTCTTCCACTATTGCCTTCAATATTTCTTCACTTCAATATTATATAATCTCCTTTCTGGGATAATAATTAGATAAATATTGAAAACATCTGGGTCTAACCTCTGAGCCTCTTAACCTTTTTTGTTGTACATTCAATCTCTTGAGTTGTGTTGTGCAAGAATGCCTCCTTCTGATCATCTACCTCATTAATTTGCTTTTAATTGTGCGTTTTGCCATTTAGCCTAGCTATTGAGTTTATTTTTTGATTTAAACTATCACATTTCTCGTTGTCAAGACCTACACTTGACTTACTGTATAGATGTCATATTCACTGTTATGACATTCAAGATGTTATTTTTTTTCCTGTTCTCAAGGTTTCTTCTGTTTGCAGCTGCTTCTGCTTGTTATGTTTGGTTATGTTTACATGCAGTACTGGTGCCTCATGGTTTTGCATTCTTCCGATTGGAGCCTCCCTGTTAGCCTTTCCATGAAGCCTGCCTTTGGGAGAGGGTCAGTGACTGGAGGACAGGTAGACATGCTTATATGCAGAGGATAGTGGATACCAGTTTCTCCTCCTTTTACCCAGGGCTTGGTTCTGTGTCCTCAGCACAGCCTGAGGGCAGGGTGGGGTACTTGTCTCCTCAGCTGCCCCAAGGCCTATTTCTCTCCCCAGTAACTGCCAAGTCTGGCCTTCAAAACCCCTATGCCTCCTTCCTCTTTTCTCTTTAGTCCTTTTTTTGCAAGTGTTTTGGTTTGTGGTTTCTTTCTTTGATCCCTTTGACTTCTGTCTTTCATGAGTCCTCAAAGTTTCTGGTTCTATGAAGGCGTTCCTTGCTTTTCATTGAATACTAAAAATTTTTTGTGGCTATTATTTCTGGGGATGGTCTGGGAAGGTAAGGCTAACACTGGTGCTCAGTGTGCCATCCTGATTTTGAAGTTCCTCAGTTTAATAAAGGAGCAGTTTACAACTGGCCTTCTATGGCGGTATACTATGGCTGTAGAAACATCTTTTCTGGAGCCAAACTGTTCCTGGATTTGGATTCTATCACTTAATAGCCAAGTGACTGTAAGTAAGTTGCTTAACTTCTCTGTGCCTCAGTTTCTTTATTTAGCAAGGATAATAATAATACCTGCTTCAGAGAGTTTGTAAAAAGGTTCAGTGAGTACCTGGCTTTTTAAAATCCTTAACAAAGGTCAGTCCTTATAACTCCAGAAATTGGAAGGGTCTATTTGGCTCAACAGGCATTCTGCTCTTTGTTAATTACCTTGATAAGTGCCCCAGGTTCCATTCCTGCTTTTTGTATTAGTTGACCTAAGTCTTGAAGTTTCATTGAGCACTATGGTTTTGAAGTGCTGTTTTCCCTTCCCTATTCCCTTTGTTCATTTGATCACATTTGCTTTCTCTCTTCCTGGTTCCTTTGAACTTTCTGTTCCTCTGCTTGATTCCTTTCTTGCCTGCATTGTGATAGGTTCATTAAAAAAATGAATCTATTTTCTCCCATTTCAATAGGACACAAGACAAGGAAGGATACAAAATGCATATGCTCAGTTTTCCATCTTGAGTCTGTGTCCAGGCTTAGGAAATACTGAGCTTCCCAGCTAGCACTGGAGTGTGATCTCTGGAGTCATAGGCAATGACATAGCATTTTATCCCTGAATACTGCACTGAATCACAGTTTTGTTTTTTTTGGGGGGGGGGTTGTTTGTTTGTTTTAATTTGCTTGCATTTCAATGACTCACAGTTTCTTCTTTCTGTGGCTTAATCACACAACAGCATGGATATTTATGAAACTCAGCTACCCGTTCAGACTGGAATATTGGCACTTTCAGATCTTCAGCCATAAGGCTGAGCAGCAGGTTCTGTTTCCAAGCTAGCCTCCTTGGTGTCTCACAGCCCCACACATTCTGTTTCTCCATGGTTCACAACTAGGAAAACGTGATTCTTTCAGGAAAATTTTCTTACATCGCTCCAAGAGCAAACACAAAGTTTAGGACTAAGTATACATCTTTAAAGTTTAAGATGGAAAAGGGCAAAAAAAGAGCAGAGTGTAATAAATACAGATTGATTTGTATTTACTAGATTAGAAGCTACTCACTGGTTTAACAAAGCCCATTTTCTAAGAGATTGAAGCAAGCTATATTAATGGATACCACTCTCCGTAGGAAATAGTGCAGCTTGTTTGTTATTAACACTTGCCTTTTATAAATGGGGTTTGCATGGAAATGAATTTATGAGTGATAATAGCAATATATATATTATTTAAGACAAGAGCTTAACTTGCAAAGTGCTATATAGTCACTTCCAACCAATAGTTAAAATGGTTTAATTGTTAAGTATGGTGCTGGGGAAAAAGGTTGGGGCTACAGAGAATTAATACAGATACCCTTCTGTCTGTTTCCAACCAAATAGAGAGCTTTTCTCTTTTCTGAAATATAATAATCTTAGATTTAGCTGTGTTGGGCACATTTCTGTAAGTAAAGATACCACTGATAGTCAATCTGGAAAGAAATACAAATAGCTACTGGAAAGCTATTATCCAGATCCTTAAAACTATGGTTTTAGCCAGAACTTTCTTACAAAGACATTGCTTTCACATCTGTAATTACTAAGGTGTATAAATAGCCCCCAAATTAAAACACAGTACTTTCTTTATTCCTTCCGCTTGGGAGATTAAAGTAAACTTGACACCAGGGCAAGGCCTCGTCTCTAATACTCTCATATCACTATGCTTACTTCGCTCAATTTAGACCCAAATGGATTGTATCTCTCTTTAAATTTTTTTGGAGGATGTCTGCAACTAGGCACTAAGCATTAGATGATTTTAAAGCTGCAGAATTCTGAATCTTGCAGTTTTGATCTCTTATGCCCCAATCAGAAATACCCCATGTGACTTACATTTGTTTCACTCATTACCAAACCAATACTAAGGATGGGTTAATAAGTTAGGTTAAAATGAATCCCACCTAGAGCCTTTATTAATTAACTGACCCAAGATAGTTATAAAGATCACAAGAATTTGAAATGAAATGGGGGGAGGGGTAGATCTCTATTTAGTTGTGACTTCTCCAGAGATGGTGGCCCTATTGGTATTTAAAAACTGGTATTGTAGCGGAATATTGTAGCAGAATATTCCTGGCAACTTTCCTACCTTGGAATGCGAAGGCTTATTCGTCCCTGGAGGGAAGAAATTTTCGAACTGTCCCAGGGATTTCTGAGTTATCTGGGGGCTCTTGGGGGTTGTGGAGGAGGCTGGTTGTCGGAGAGAAGGCAGCTGGCTCAAGGCCAGACCCTACCCTGTTCCAAACTCACACAACTTCACTATCACATACTCGCAGATTCTACTGATTTTATGGAGATTGTTGTACTTCAACATAAAGTTTCCGTTAATAAAGATTATCCACCTCAAAACAAAATAAAATCAACAAACAAAACCCCCTCCTGTTTCAAAACTGGCGCTTTCAAAGTAAATGTGTGATTCTTTCTGAGAGTAAAGTGGTCAAAGAATTTTGAGATTTTCTGAAGGAAAGAACAGTCTGAGAGATTGAAAACTCACTCTTCTCTGAATTCTTCTCTAGGGATCTGGGGTGGGGTGGGGGCAGCAAGAGATTTAGAAGGCACATATATTTGACTTCAGGGACTGGATATATCTAGCTTCACATTCAATTCATATTCAGACTCAACCAACATTTGCAGAACTCTTCTTTCTTGTACGTCTAGCCCCATCCTAGGAGTTTTTATGCACGTTATCTTGTTCATTTCCCAAAGCACATTTGAGGTATATATTATTATCCCTATATTATAACTGAGGAAACAAATGCTCACAAAGGATAAATGTTTTGTGCAAAAGCACATGGCTCCATAAGTGGTGGGCCAAGATTTAAACCCATCTTCTTGGAGCTTTCTTCTATAACATGATTTGGGTCTTAGACCCTAAAACGCTGAGAATTTATGCATTATATCTTACTTTCATATTATTTGCACTATTCATGATTAAATATAATTCCGATTATATGAGATTCTGGAAAAGCCTAGATTATGGAAACTATAAAACTGTCAGTGCTTGGCAGGGGTTGGGGAGGGGAAGGCAGAGCACAGAGAATTACACCTTTGTCCAAACCCGTAGAATGTATAACGCCTAGAGTGAACTGTAATGTAAACTATGAGCTTTAGGTGATAATGATATGTCATTGTAGGTTCATTGATTATGACAAAGGTACCACTCTGGGGTGGGGGAGGTTGATAATGGGGAGGCTATGCATGCATGGGAGTAGAAGGTGTACAGGAAAATCTCTACACCTTTCCTTTAATTTTGCTATGAATCCAAAGGAATATAAAGTCTTTTTAAAAAAAAAAAGATTTTATTTATTTATTTGAGAGAGAGAAAGCAAGGGAGAGAGCATGAGCAGGGGGAGTGGCAGAGGAAGAAGCAGGTTCCCCCCCTGAGCAGGGAGCCCGATGGGGGCCTGGAATCATGACCTGAGCCGAAGGTAGATGCTTAACTGACAGAGCCACCCAGGTGCCTGGAATATAAAGTCTTAATTTCTCTTTAAAGGGAAGTATATTTAATACTAAATACTGAAAGTATATTTATTATAAGCAATAAAAATCTACTGTGGGTGAAAGGACTCATTTTTTACAGTGATTCCATGAAGATGCCTTTACATTTCCTGGGTTTTCCTATCCTTCCAATAATAAGCCAGGGTCACTTTGGGAAGTCAGAGTATACGGATACCCAGGTTGAAGAGCTCCTGGGGCTATTCCAAAGGATCAAGGAAAGTAGTTGTTCCCCACCCCCAACATTCTGAGGGTTTTCCAATGGGTCCAATATTAATAAAATGCATTTTAAAGGGCTACAGTTTTTGGGGCACCTGGGTGGCTCAGTGGATTAAAGCCTCTGCTTTCGGCTCAGGTCATGATCCCAGGGTCCTGGGATCGAGCCCCGCATCGGGCTCTCTGCTCCGCAGGGAGACTGCTTCCTCCTCTCTCTGCCTGCCTCTCTGCCTACTTGTGATCTTTGTCTGTTGAATAAATAAATAAAATCTTTAAATAAATAAATAAATAAAGGGCTACAGATTTTAACCCAAAAGAAATTGCCCATCTAGTTTGCAAGCAGATTGTAATAAAAAGTAGATTTCATTTACAAGTGTTTATTTAGGTTATAGTAAAGTTTTCTGACTTCTCGACATGATTATATTTGATAAGGTCTTAGTATTTAATGTATATTTTCTCGAGTTCTAAGATCATAACTATCCAAAGTGTGCCCAGGAAAGTTCTTTTCTTATACATCAAATATATTGTACCAAATTATGATGCTTTCTCAGCACTATGTGGTTTTATTGTGTGTTCTTGCTTTTTAAAAAAAATTGTATTCTTATTTTGTATTTATAAAACACAAAGCATAAGCGGACTTGTTAAATATAAGAGCTACTGCAAATATTTTTTTGAAGAAATGAAAACACTGAATCAGCATTGCTGCAGCAAAGTTGGAAACTGAATGTGTTTTCTCCTCTCATGTCATTGGATAGCCTCTCCTTTGTTCTTGAACGTTCCCTGAATGTCACTGCAGCTTTCCCATACCTAACCTATCAATAGTATTTCTGGACCAAAAAAAAGGAAACTATGTATAGTTTCCTATACATATATACACATACATGTATGCATAAATACATATGCACATATATTCCTGTGTAAAGCTACAGATTGTCCAAGTCAGATCATAATTTCCTGGCCATTATAGGATGTATCACATCATATCATCATATCATATCATATCATATCATATCATATCATATCATATCAGTTCTTGATCTCCAGAGCTAGAAAATAAAGCAAATCTCATAGACTCATTCTGTGTGTTACTAAGAAATAGATTTCTTGGGTTGGTAAAAAGTGTTCAGGGAGTCAAGTGCCCTGGATTCAAAGTCTAGTTCTGTTCCTTATTAACTGGATGGCCTTGGCAATGTCACCCTCCCTCTATGCCTTCCATTTCTCTTATGTAAAACGGTGCCATTAGTCCCCAATTCAGAAAAGCCTAATAACGAAGAGCTGCTACTGGCCGCCTGGGTGGCCCAGTTGGTGAAGTGTCTGTCTTAGGCTCAGGTCAGGATCCTGGAATCCTGGGATCAAGCCCCACATCGGGCTCCTAGCTCAGCAGGGAGTCTGCTTCTCCTCATGACCCTTCCCCCTCTTCATGCTTTTTCTCCCTTTCAAATAAATAAAATCTTCAAACAAACAAACAAACAAACAAAACAAGATGAATAGCTGCTACTTAACAAGTACTTTCTCCATGCTAGTCACAGTGGAAAATGTTCTCATACATTACATCATTTTATCTTCCCAACAATTCTTTTTTTTTAAATATATATATATATTTTTAGTTATGTTATGTTAGGTACTCTTATCTGACTCTTCTCGAAGAAGTTAGCCAGTCTTGCCCAAGGGCACGTAGTCAGTGAGTGCCTGAGTTGGATTCAAACACAGACTCCTTTCTCTGGACTCACAAGCCCATGTGTTAGGGACAGCTGTAAAATCACCTTATTAACTGGGAAAGCGTTGTCATAAGTAAGGCTTTTCTTTTGGGGAAGAGAGAAAGTGAGTGAAGAAAATGGAAGGGAGTAGAGAGGACGGGAAATGAGAGAGGAGAGACCTGGGCGTTGCAGGACTAGAGCAGGGGCTCTCCTCTCCATGTTCATGTCCCCCTCCCCCAACTGAGGGAGGACAAGGGGATGGAACGTCTGCAGAATGGGTGATGTCACCTATCTATCAAGTGTCCACACTCAGTATGGACACATCTACAGTGTGTTGGGACAGCTTCTTCCAACATACTCTGGGTACCTTAGTGTAGGGAATTACTCTTTTGGGGAAGGATACTGAACTCCTCCAGGTGAACACCCTGCTGGGCCCCAATGGCCAGGCTTAAGCTAAAAGTGTCACCTACTTCCTCTGAGAGTCTGGATGAATAAACAAGACCCGTGGAAAAAGAAACATTCACAAAGCTCCTACTTGCATAGGAAACCTGTTCGTCAGAGGCCCATATAGAAGCAGACAAGGGCTCATGAGCCGCATCTAGAAGCTCAGTGGATTATTTTCCAGGACCTCTTGTTTCTCGACATTATTTGAAATTCCAGTGTAGGGTCAGTTAGCTAAAGATTGACTGCTTAAACCAAAAAACTCTAAAGATCCTTTAGATTGCCATATTAAAACTTTCTTATCTGCTTCAATGTTCTTTACTTCCTTACACTTTATTGATTACAAACAGCCCCTCCTCAAGTGCTTTCTTTGCTTCCCTTCTCATACCAAAAGGAAGTGGCCTCTTGAAAAGTAATTTCCATTTGTAGAGGGGGGGAAAGAAGGATTTTTGTTCTTTTCCACTGCAGGTCAGGGCCACATGAGTAATGAAGCCTTAACAAGCAGGGTAATCAATCTTCAGCAGCCGAGTATTTCTGTGCACTCCAAGGACTTAACTGCAGCATTTTACAGAGACTAGGAAGTGTCTCTTAATAACAACCACAACGAAGAATTGACATTTATATAGTATTATTGAGTTTATAAAGTATTTTCCCAAGTCTCACGTAACGTCACCTCCAGCATTTAATATGATTTTCAAAAATAATAGCTAACATTCCCTGAGTCTTATTAAGTGTCAGGCAGTTATATGAAACCCACTCGGTGCATTGTTTCATCAGTCTCCAAGATAACGTTCTGTTTCCTCCATTTCCTAGATAAGGAAACTGAGGCTCAAAGGAGTTCATGACTCACCCAAGTAGTCATCAGGACAAGGCATTTTCTATTTCTTCACACCCACACTGTCTGCAGAAGGCTCTGGTCCCGTCATTACCTACGAGGCTAATCCGCATCTCACTACTGGGATTGCCTTGGAGGAGATGAGGGTTGCAGGAGAGGGGCCTCCGTCATGATGTGTTCTCTGAACTGTCGATCTGCAGGGTGCTGGCTGTCGTATGGAAAAAAGGCTCTCTGATCAAGTGAGTTTTCGCACTGTTGAGTTATATAAAACTAAACAAGTGTTTTACTTAAAAAATGTCTTTTCAGGAGCCTTAAGTTTCCCCAAACACACTTTGGGGGATGCTGACCTAGGTTATTCCCTCAAAGCAAGAGGCAGAGGTGGAAGGTGAGTCAATTTTGGCCTCCCAGGGTCTGTGAACCATTCTCTTTCTATCCTAAGAAATAGTTGGAGAAACACTGAATTGAAATGGCTTCACTTAGAAAAAGTGTGTTAAACAAATATGGCCGCCCAGAGCCATGTCCTGCATTTGATATCTTTCCTAGCTCCAATGCCAGCTTCTGCGTTCCAGGTCAGAGCCCTTCTCCGGGCTTGCCCACCCTCCTCCCCAAGGCAGCCCAGGGCAACACGTAGGACTTGGGAGGTGAATGGCTTTGAGACCCAATCTCATCTCGGTCACCTTCCAGCACAATTGCTTTAGGTAAGTTTCCCCCTCTGTACTTCCATTTCAATATCTGCAAAATAAGAGCAATGATATCTGCTTCATATGGTGTTTGTGTGGATTCAGATTATATAATAAGGCAGCTATTATACAGTCTGGTGCAGAGCAGGTGATCCATAAAGGTAGCTATTCTGGAAAGCTAGAAATAGAGCCTTCAAAAGAAAAGCTGATCTTAGCTGTGGCATGGTCCCAGTATACAAAGGGGTTTAGTAAATATTTGCTTTGCTGGTTCCTTCTTGAGGAACATTCAGCAATATTTTATATTAACCACAAATCTCCATGTTATCCCTTAGCGAAAAAAAAAAAAAAAAAGAAAGAAAAGAAAAAGAAAAAGAAAAAGAAAAAACCTTGTATTTCTCCTACACAGCAGTAGGATCATAGTGGATGGTCCTTTGGGAACCTTTTTGTATGTCCTTAGTGTAATATGTAATTCTAAATGGATTTGAGAGGAACATGAAACAGAGCACCTGTCTCTTCCAATGCAGTTGCGTGGCACCACTTTTTTTTTTTTTTTAAGATTTTATTTATTATTTGACAGAGAGAGACACAGCGAGTGAGAGAGGGAACACAATCAGGGGGAGTGGGAGAAGGAGAAGCAGGCTTCCCGCTGAGCAGGGAGTCTGATGTGGGGCTCGATCCCAGGACCCTGGGATCATGAACTGAGCTGAAGGCAGACATGTAATGACTGAGCCACCCGTGGCACCATTTGTAAGCACTTTCTATCCTCAGTGCCAAGCCTTGCCGGTCCCTTCTATTGAGGTGAAATGTTCCTCTTCCTTGGTACTTCATCCTACTCTCAGGGACGTTGGAGAAGTGCACTGAGCCCTCTCCCTCTGGATGTGCCTTATAGTCTCTGACAGTAGCCGTCATGTTCCCTCATAGTCTTCTCCGCATCAGGAATAGGGAGAACATGGGAGAGGCATCTGGATTGTTAGAATGATCCCCTAACTAGCCGTTCTGTCTCCAGGAGTCATGTCCTTTATAGCTTGTTCCATACTGGAGAGAGTTTTCTAAAATAGAGAGAAAACTCCTGACCCTTCTGGAAGCCTATGGCCCACTGAATGAAACCAGAGTCCTTGGCAAGGCTTTCCCAGTTTAGTCACAACCTGTCTTTCAGGTTACTCTCTCTGGCCCTCTCCTCCTCCCCTTGGCCTTAAGTACCATAGTAGACCACCCTCTTGACTCTGAATATGGCATATATTTTATAAGTTAGTGTCTTGCTCAATGTTCTCTCTTTGACAAGAACATTCTGTTCCTTCTTTCTTCCATGCATAACCCATTCATTCTTAAGGCTTAGTTTAAATTTTGCATCTTCCAACTTCTCCAGGTACTTCTTTATTTCTTGCTGTATATTACCATAACATATAAACACATCACAACAGATCTAGGACTTATAAGCCTCTAAATCAGTGATTTGGTTTATATCAGTCTATCTCACTAGACTGTGAGCTCCTGGAAGCTATGGGCAGTGACTTGCTCATCTTTGTGCCCCCAAGCATGTAGTGCAGTATTTGGGGCAACTTGGAAGATGCTTGATAAGTGTTGGTTGAATAAGCGAATGAAGAGTGAGGAGGGAAAGCATCCTGTTACCTCAACCAGCGGCTACTTTGAGTCAGGAGAGGTTGACAGTTTGAGACTTCCATGCTCTGAGTAGAGTCATTAATGTCGGGATAATTGTGTCCCAGACTTAGCAATACCAAGATAATATGTGAAAAAAGTATGAAATGAATGGAGGGTGACTGTGTCTTGTGCTTCTATCTTTGCTGGCTGGGAGGTAGAGGGGGGCCTAGCTAGTGCCCTGAGAGTCTGTGCAAGAATGTTCATTTTAAGAATATTTTTTCACAACTAGAGATGCTTTGTCTTTATTTCTTTATTGAATTATAGTTGGCATACAATATTATGTTAGTTTCAGGTGTGTAACATATTCAATATTCGATATTTTTATATATTATGAAATGATCACCTTGACATGTCTAGTTACCACCTGTCACTATACAAAGTTATTACAATATTATTGACTATATTTCTTGTGCTAGGTATCACATCCCTGTGACTTATTTACTTTATAACTGGAAATTTGTACCTCTTAATCCCCTTCACTTATTTCATAACCACCAGTTTGTTTGTATCTCTGAGTCTATTTCTGTTTTGTTTCTTCATTTGTTTTGTTTTTTTTAGACACCACAAGGGAGATCGTACAGTGTTTGTCTTTTCTCTGTCTTCATTTAGCACACAAGGTCTATCCATGTTGTTGCAAATGGCAAGATTTCATTCTTTTTTCAGCTGAGTAATACTCTACTCTACTCACTTCTTCTTTATTCATTCATCTACCCATGGTTGCTTGGGTTGCTTCCATATCTTGGCTCTTAATAAACAATCTACAATAAATAAAGGGATGCATATACCTTTTTGAATTAGTGTTTTCATTTTCTCTGGATCAGTATCCAGAAGTGGAATTACTGGATCTTATGGTAGTTCGACTTTTAATTTTTTTTAAAGATTTTATTTATTTATTTGACAGAGAGAGATCACAAGTAGGCAGGGGGTGGGGGAAAGCAGGCTCCCTGCTGAGCAGAGAGCCCAATGCAGTACTTGATCCCAGGACCCTGAAATCATGACCTAAGCCGAAGGCAGCTCCTTAACCTACTGAGCCACCTAGGCACCCCGACTTTTAATTTTTTGAAGAAACTCCATATTTTTCATAGTGGCTGCACAACTTTCTATTTCCAACAATAGTGCACAAGGCTTCCCTTTTCTCCACATCTTCACCATCATTTATTATATTTTGTATTTTTAATAATAATCATTTTTACAGGTATAAGGTGGTGTCTCATTGTGGTTTTGATCTGTAACTCCCTGATAGTGATATTGATCATTTTTTTCATGTACCTGTTGGCCATCTGTATGCATTTTTTAAAATGTCTATTCAGTTTCTCTGTTCATTTTTAATTAGGTTGTTTTTGTTGTTTGTGATTGAATTGTGTGAATTCTTTGAATATTCTGGATATCAACCCCATACGGTTATATCATCTGCAAGTATCTTCTCTCAGTTATTAGGTTGCCTTTTCATTTTGTTAATGCTTTTCTTTGCTAGACAAGAGCTTTTTAGTTCGACATAGTCCGTTTGTTGTTTTTGCTTTTGTTGTCTTGCCTGAGGAGACCTATCAAAAAAAAAATATTGCTAGGACTGGGGTCAAAGACCTTACTGCCTGGTTTCTTCTAGGATTTTTATGGTTTCAGGTCTTACACTGAAGTATTTCATCCATTTTGAGTTTATTTTTATTTATGGTATAAGAAAGTGGTCCAGTTTCATTCTTCTGTCTCTGGCTGTCCAGTTTTCCTGGCACCGTTTGTTGAAGACACTGTCTTTCCATTGCATATTCAGGCTTCCTTTGTCATAGATTAATTGACCGTTTAAATGTGGGCTTATCTCTGGGCTCTCTATCTTGTTCTATTGATCTATATGTCTGTTTTTGTGCCAGTACCATCCTGTTTTGATTACTATAGCTTTATAGTATAGTTTGAAATCAGGGAGTGTGCTACCTCTAGTTTTGTTTTTCTTTGTCAAGATTGCTGTGGCTATTCAGGGGTCTTCTGTGGTTCCATACGAATTTGGGGAATATTTGTTCTAGTTCTGTGGAAAACGCCATTGGTATTTGCATAGGGATTGCATTGAATCTATAGTTTGCTTTGAGTAGTTTGGACGTTTTAACAGTATTAGTTCTTCCAAGACATGAGTCCAGAATATCTTTTAGTTTATTTGTATTGTCATCAATTTCTCTCATCAATATCTTATAGTTTTCAGAGTACAGATCTTTTACCTCATTGGTTAAATTAATTCCTAGTTATTACAGAGTTTTGAAGCTTCTTGAAACGTGGAGATTTGGGGACTCTCCTACCCAATGTAGCCTAGCCCTGACCTAGAAGTTTCTGAGGACTTGAAAAGTAGATGAGTCCCCCAAAAGATAAGTCAGACTATCAGAGCAGAAACTCAGCTGACATGGAGAGGAAGGTATAGGATTTACTCAGAGAGGGCAAGCCTGCCTGGGTTGGTGCATGTTGGACCTGCATATGTCCGAGCTCTTTGGTCAAGGATAAGAACACCTCCCTCTAAGGGTCCAGATTCCCCTTAAGTCACCTCTTCTCAGTCTGCTAACTTCAGCAAATTTCCTTGGTGGCAGAGGAGTCAGGACTAGAAAACAAGTCATGACCCAATTAAGTGATCCCAGAAACTGAAACAGCGCCAGCTGCCACAGAACAAAGCCAGTTTTCAGGGACCAGAGGGCCCCTGAGGAAATCAAGAGAAAGCAGTTTCATTGGAAGTATGTAAATAAACTTTCTCATTTGATGAATAGGCATGGCTCCAAGTGGTCAGGCAAGGGGATTTGTTACCTTGGGGGTAGCTGTGGAATTTTCTTTCCTGGGGATTTTAACAGCAGGTTACATTTTTATCTGTCAGAGTTGTTCAGCTGTGAACTGCCCTGGAAGTGGGGAGGGAGTGGCAGCTTGAAGAGATTAGCCTACCCTTAATTATGGAATCTGCTTTAGAGGAGGTATGAGGGGAACTGTGTATGATCTGTAGATGTATTTTTACCACAGGCAAATTTCCCTTCAGTTAGCCATGGAGGAATGACTTGTTTTCTATGATGATTCAGAGTTTCTGGGATTCAGCAGGCTAACTGAGCCCCTTAATCAGGATCCAGAATAGCGTTAAGAGTTCCGGAAGATGAGCAGATAGATATAAACCGAAAAGTGGCTTTAGCTCATTCTGAAGGCTAAAAACAGCTTTTAAAAACCTGAATTAGTAAGGTTATAAGCAGGTTGCTAGAATAAATAACCACATACTTAATGTGAGAGGTAGCATGGTGCAGCAAATTAGCCCTGGAGCCGGGATTTAGGTTCAAATCTTTACTCCTCCCACTCACCAGCTCTGTGATCTTGGATAAGTTTCTTAACCCCTCTGTGCCTCAGTTTCTTCTTATGGAGAAGGAGAAAAATAAGAGTTTCTACTTCAAATGGACATTCTAAGTCTCCGGTGAGTTCATTTGTGTAAAGCATTTAGTGTATAGTGCCTGGCATATGCGTGGTACAACATAAAGTACAATATGTTAGCTGTTATGGTGTTTGCAAAATATGTGCATAGGATAGATTTCTGATTTTTCCCAGTTTTATTGAGATGTAATTGACATACATCATCATGTAAGTTTAAGGTATGCAGCATCATGGTTTGACTTACAGAAATTGTAAAATGATTCCTGTAGTAAGCTTAGTTAGCCTCCATCCTCTCATATAGATACAATAAAAGGAGAAGAAAAACAAGAAAAAAATTTCTCCTTATGTTGAGAACTCTTAGGAATTACTCTCTTAACAGCTTTTCTGTGTATCCCGCAGTAGTGTTAGCTGTAGTCACCATATTTATCTTATCACTGGAAGTTTCTATCTTTTGACCACTTTCTTCCAATTTCCCCTCCCTTCAACCCTCTGCCTCGGATGACCAGAAATCGGATCTCTTTTCCTATGAGTTTGATTGTTTTAAAGAAATTTTTGCTTTTGATTTTGTCCTTAGATTCCACACTTAAGAGGTCATACATTATTTCTCTTTCTCTGACTTATTTTACTTAGCATAATGCCCTCGAGTTCCATCCTTGTTGTTGCAAATGGGAGGATTTCCTTTTTTTAAGTGGTGAAATAATATTCCAGTGGGGTGTGTGTGTGTGTGTGTGTGTGTATCACAACTTCTTTATCTGTTCATCCATTGATGGGCACATAGATTGTTCCCATATCTTGGCTGTTATAAATAATGTTAATGCTGAACATGGGGGTTCAGATATCATTTTGAGTTAGCGGTTTCATTTCCTTTGGATATATTCCCAGAAGTGGAATTGCGAGATCATATGTTAGATCTATTTTTAATATTTTGAGGAACCCCCATATTGTTTTCCATAGTGTCTGGACTAATTAACATTCCCACCAACAGTGCCTCACAGTTGCCTTTTCTCCACATCCTCACCAGCATTTGTTATCACTTGTCATTATCATGATGGCCATTCTAACAGGCATGTACCTCTAGTTTTTGTGTGGCCAAATCCCATTTGAACATAAGAGTATAGAAATGAATATTTTAGGGATTCTTATTCTGAGTAAAAAAGTCATCAGCCATGACTAGAGGATTTGCCAGATTTAAATATTTAGCATCACTGGTAAGCATTTAAACAAAGTCCAGTTTCTTCAGATGGATTTCAAAGCTTTATATCCCAGTCCTTCCCTTCTTGCCTTATGCACCGCAGTCTCATTGAGCTGTTATTTTCCTGGTAGCATCATAGCCTTTTCTTTAGTCCTTGCTGTTCAGTTGTCTATTCTATCTTGAAAGTCACTGTCCCTACATGTTTTTCTGCTCCTTAAAAATCTCATCCAAGCTTCAAGACCCCTCAATCCTTGTCTCTTCCTTTGCTCTCCATTCAGCCTTCCCAGACTTCTCCAAGGAAATGGTTTCGCCTCCCTCCATATCTAATAAACTTTTGTATATTTTTTAGGATTTTGTACCTTCTATGTCCCCTGTGTAAAGCCTTCTTTGTCATGAGTGCTTGAAACCATTTATTGAACTGAAGTCAATTCTGTAATGTTTTCTAGGAAAAACTTCTATTTTGGAGATGTCAAGATTGAGTGCTACCACCTATGTCTCTGGTAGCAGGCATTACTAGGAAGAGTGATTGAACGACACTTTTATTCTTATGTAAGAAAATGTGTGTTCCTGGAAAGGGGTGGAAGTCTTTGCACCCAGACCCAATGTGTAACTGTATCATATTTTGGTCTGTATAGTTCAACATGGACATTGACCAAGTAGGATATACTTTCAAGGACAGCATCCTGAGGGGAATGAAGGGTCTGTCTCTAAATGAAGAGGTATGGAAACTGGGAATGTATAGCCTGGGTGAAGAAAGCTCTCATTGCCCTCAAATATTTGAAGAGTTGTCATGGTGATGATGAGGGGTTAGACCCTGAAATGCTTCAGAGGATAAAATGAGGACCAGTGGGTGGAAATTACTAGGAGGCAGATTTCAGCCCAATATTAGAACATTCTAATAACTTCTGCTCTTCCTCAGTGGATGGGGCTGCTTTAAGAGCAGTAATCTCCCCAAGTGGAGGTTTTTGAACACTGCTGGATAATCTTCCGGCTGTAGGAGTAACTCGGTAGGAGATTGGGCTTCATGACCTCCAAAGCCCCTTCGACCCTTGATTAATTGATTTTATGGAAATCTGTATTTGTGCAAAGTGTGGTAGGATAAATATCCTGCCTTGTACTGCATTTTGGATGCTGGCTAAGTTAGAGATTAAAAAAAAAAAGTCAATGGCTTATTTTTTTGCCTTTCCCAAAGAAAGGGATACAGGCTTCCATTTAGGGATTTTTAAAACTCTATTTAGTTTGAATTTCTCATCTCATAGCTTAAGTACAAGGAGGTACTAGCCAGGCTTTCTATATGGTGCCAGGCTAAAGTTGTTCCTTTGAATCCCTTTTTGGGTCCATATTTATAAGCTGTACTTTATACTAGGCCTGTATTTCTATGCCTTGAAAATTAGTGCAAAGAGCCTCATGATCTGCGTGTAGGCAGATCAAAAAGCAGTTTGTAATCTCCTACTCACCTGAATTTCCCGAGTGGCTTGAACAGTTTTCATACACTTTCTACACTCCTGTAGATAATGACATTGCTAGCCTACTCCAATGCTGTTAGTGTATTCATGTGTACTCTGTTAAGGACAAAAAAATGTGCAGTGTTGGCGAAGTGGTCCCTTCATTTCCTCCTCCTCTGGTCCCTCCCAGACTGAACTAAGTCTTTCCTGCCATTGATACAGACCATGTTTGCATTTTCAAAGTAATTAGCAATTTTGTATTTTTTCCCCCCGTATTGTTTGTAGCTTATAGTCAGACCATTAGAGGTGGGGCTTGCATTATACCTATTATTGACTATATCATGTATATAAAAACCTCACATGTTCCTGCTATAATTTTACTGTGAGACAGTCTGACCCAGACATCTTTTCATTCACTAAGTTATTGGAAAAGCAGGAAACATTGCCTAATTCTTATTTAAAGGAAAACAGTGCCTCACCTCTACCCCCAATCCTGCGATATCTCTTGAGTTTAGCACAAAATAGTAAGGTTATTTTGGAAATTCTAGGTGTCTCAGGGCAGTTGGAGATAGGAATTGGCTTTAATTAAATTTAAGCAGAAAATAAACAGTCTTTTGGTAGAGGATGTTCCCTTTGCTTTCCACCTGCAACACTTACAGTAGAACAGAGTAACTGCCCTCACCATACTTATTTTGGGAGTGCTAGCAGTGCTCTGATTTTATTACATGGAATGACCTAAAATGGAATTCAGTTAATTTAAGTGACAATGGGGAATGCTATATATATTAATATCGTTTGTATTAATTTATATTAGATTTGGGGGCTATTCTCCTTAAAATAATTATGGAACTTTATAAGAAGGGCTTCTGAGCAAACAAAAATGCCTCTGTCTCTAACCCAGAAGGAGAGGCAAAGAGAGGAAAAGTGCCTTTGGTAACCATTCATCCATCACATTCTCTGTTATTGGGAGTATTTGTCTTTTTTTCAAATTCACGAACAATAGAAGTAAAGAAGGAGCACCCCCTCCCCATCTTCTGCTTAAATCACTGGACAAAAGTTGCGGCTAAAAACAGCCTCAATTTTTTAGTTCTTCCTTAGGAACAGGAGGTAGCCATATAACACATTTCTTCTCTCCACGCTTACTTTTTGTGCTGTTCTGTGTTTTATTTTGGATATGATTGGTTTCACATACCACCAGATAGAGCAGAGAGAGAAATAATTTCCCCAGGAGGTCTCTAAGGATATTACTATAGAAACAGTATACCAGCACTGACATTCTCACACATCAAAATTTGTTTATGTAGAAAATGAGCTATATAAACCACCCCGATTGTCCTCATCACCCCCCCCACCCCCACGCCGTTCCTCAACTAACTGAGCCGTGGTCTGGATTTGAAATTTGACGCCATTCTCGCAATTATTTATTCCGCTAAATGAAAAGCAATGGACTTCTCCTTGCTTGTACATTACATTTGCAACATGGTCTATTGCTACCTGAATACTGAGTACCTTGAGCATCCTCGCTCAACCACAGCAATGTGATCAGAAATGCCATCTCATTGTATCCGTGTTGGAGCACGTTACCTGAACTGTACTTAGATTTTTATGAGGAAAGCTGGAAGCTCATCATCACCACCTTTAATCCTCAGAGGTCGGGCTCTCCTCTACCAGGTGGCAGGGAGCCGTTTGGGAGAACGTGCTGCCATCTTTGGAGTAAAATCCATAAGTCTTTAGAAACTCTTGGTTTATATACTAAGCTCAGATTTATGTGCTTGCTAAATCACCATAGCTTTCCAAGTGTCAAGGTGGTTTTAATATCCCTAACTAAGAGAGAAATTCAGAATGAAACTTTAAAATAAAGGATAGAGCTGAAAGGGGTAGAGAATTAAGATTTCTGCAATCTGGTTTAAAAAATCAAAGATGCTTCTTACTTTGAAAGGATGATGGCATTATTCCCTACTTGCTGAAATTTTTTTTTTTTTCTTCCCCAGTGACTTCTCTTGGTCTTTTTGGCGGAGTAGTACATTTTTGACCACGAAGTATTCTGCCTTTATGAAAGTCAGGCTGTTGTGAGGCTGTCCAGTGAACAGAGAGAAGAAATCTCAGGGAGAGAATGCTTCTTTCTGGAATTACTGATGTACTTAGGGCTTCATAATGCCACTGCTCTCTGACTGATATTAACATAACAGCACAAACAACTAAATATGTTACACACAATATTCAGACCTCAATGATTCCAATTATTGTTTACTTAAAATTAGCTCAACGTACATGCAAGGGAGTTTTTCTACCCCCATTTTTTTTTTAAAGATTTTATTTATTTATTTGACAGACAGAGATCACAAGTAGGCAGAGAGGCAGGCAGAGAGAGAGGAGGAAGCAGGCTCCCTGCAGAGCAGAGAGCCCAATGCGGGGCTCGATCCCAGGACCCTGGGATCATGACCCTAGCTGAAGACAGAGGCTTTAACCCACTGAGCCACCCAGGCACCCCTCTACCCCCATTTTTAAAAACCACATCATCTGGTAGGAAATTAACATAATCCAGGTCTCGTGTATACTTATCTGATACATGAGTTTGCCAAGAGAAACTGTCACCAGGTGCCAAGTCTGAATGACTAATTGTTAGGGGTGAGGTGGAGGGTTTTGAGGGAACAAAGAGAATGTCAGGGTCAAGACTTTTGATTCTTTGTGGAGTGTGAACGCCACGGGCACCATAGGTACAAGTAGTGATACTAGCCACGTTCATGGAACCTGGCTCAGAGAGTGTTAGGGAAAGTATATGAGACTAAGAAGGAAAACCTAAGGGATGTTGTGGAAGAGAATACAAAACGCTGTAGTGGGGACAAACAAAGGTAGTTGGGGGGCAAGCCCAAAGACAGAGCTATCGAGGCTTAACGGGCTAGAGAACTTAGCCCTTATTTGTTCTCTGAGTGAGAACCGGGTTGTAAATGGTGATATCTGTGACATTAGTCTCCAGTGTCCCTCTATGCCATTTCTATGTCCTTTCCCTGCTGTTTGGTAGCTGGCTCTGTTTTCATATTTTTCTGTGTTCTGGATATGCCATTTGTGAGTGCTATGCTGTTCTTTCATGGCTTCTCTGGTCTTTACAATGTATTGTATCTCATTTTGAAATGCTAGATTACAGTGGTCAGTTCCTTTGTGACCATATATTTTTTTTTTCTGCTATGACGTAATTATCCAGGACAGCTGACCTTTGAACAACATGGGTTTGAACTGTGTGGGTCCACTTGTATGTGGATTTTTTCGATACAGTACTATAAGTGTATTTTCCTTATGATTTTCTTAACATTTTCTTTTCTCTAACTCACTTTATTGTAAATATGTAGTATATAATACGTATGACATACAAGATACATATTAATCAACTGTTCCTGTTTTGGTGAAGGCTTTCAGTCAACAGTAAACTTTTAGTAAAATTTTTTTGGGAGGGACAAAACTTATATGGGGATTTTCAAATGTGTGGGGGCTTGGTGCCCATAATCTCGGTGTTGTTCAGGGCTCTGAGAGCCTTGAATGTGATTGCTCAGATCACTCCTTTCCCGCTCCATCTTCTGTCTTCCCACGACCTCTCTGGGTCTCTGGAGGTTTTCTGCACATACTCCAAGTAAGAGCCTTCCGAGCCCCTGCAGGTTAGTGTGGTGTCCCACGATCCTTTCTGGAAGTGTGATTCCTCCCTCTGAGTGTGATCCCTTGGTGGGCTGCTTCTAGTTTCCCAGCTCAGGGCTGTCAGATGTCCTCTGCAGCTTTCCTGATACCAGGAAACACCAGGGAGAGGAGAGAGATCTGCCCCTCAGCCCCACTCATTTTTTGAGGATTCCTTTTCATAGAGGTTCTCTCTTCCTCTCTTCTTTCTCTCTCTGCCTCTCCCCACCCCCTTCTGTTATATTACACTATTTTGTGGAAGGTTTTGGAGAGATTCACAAACTTCTCCAGTAACCCTCCATTTTGCTCCTCTCAGAAGGTCCCCTGTACTAGTCAGGGTTCTGCAGTGAAATAAAACCATTAAGATATAGATAGGTATAGATATAAACAGAAACTTCCTACAGGAGTTGGCACGTGTATCACAGAGGTGGTGATGCTCCACGATCTGTGGACAGCAAGCTAAAGGACTAGGAAATTCCATGGTGTGATTCAGACTTCAGGAAGTCAGAGGCCTGAAAACCAGGACCTGCGTGTGTGATGGTGAAGGAATTGGATGTCCCAGCTCCAGTAAAAGAGCAAGTTCACCCTTCCTCCTCTTTTTTGCTCTATTCAGACCTCGGTGGTTTGCCAACGATGCCCACTGGAGTTGGAGGTCACAGCCTTCTTTACTCAGTCTACCAATTCAAATGCTAGTATCTTCCAGAAATATCCTCCCAGACACACCCAGAAATAATGTTTACCAATTATCTGGGCATCCCTTAGCCCGTTCACACCATCCTTACCCTTTAGGTTGAAATCGTTCCTTCTTTGGGTTCTAGGATTTCAAGTCACTGCTTTTGGGCCTCTGACTCCCAGAAAAATCCGATACATTTTTATAGTTCCCTTGTCTAATTGCCCCTCTGTATGTAATAATCAAGTGCTGTGTCTTTAACTTTTTCTCCATACTTTTTCTGGGCAGTTTTTACTATACCTGCTATTTTTAAGGCTTTAAGATTGTAAGATTTTAAACTTCTCCAACATGTATCCAATTCTCTGCCAGTTTAGTTCTCTGCTCAACTTCACACCCATGTTTCAGGTTGTTAGTCAGATGTACAATAGGTGAATTAAATTTGGAAATTCCAAAACTAAACATGTCAGCTTCCCACTAGAAACAATTTTACCCTAATTCAGTGGCCAGAATCACTTTCTCCAAAACTAGGTAATCATTCCGGATTCTTCTCTGGACTCCTTTATTTTGGAGATCTCTAACTTTTGTCAATTCTTAGCATCATTATAGACTGAATGTTTGTGTCATATTTCAACCTAATTCCTGATGTGATGGCGTTAGGAGTTCTTCATGAATGGGATGGTAGCCATAGAAAAGAGAACCCAGAGGAGGTAATGCATGGCACGGTGATTACAGTTAGCAATACTGTGTTATATTTTTGAAAGTTGCTAAGAGAGAAAATCTTAAAAGTTCTCATCACAAGAAAAAACTTAAAACTGCAAGGTGATAGATGTTAACTTATTGTGGTGATCATTTCACAATATAACATCTATCAAAACATTATGTCATAAACTACTATAATTATATGTCAATTATATCAATAAAACTGGAAAACTATTTTAAAAAATTAAAAAATTGAAATAGAAAAAGATTCTGCCATTCAAGTTAACATTATGTAGACAATCGGGTTAATATTGCTATTAACACCATTAAGATAACTAGACCTTTGCATGCTTTGAATAAATGTACTGATAAGAAGCTATTAGGTTTTTATAAAGGAGTTATCTCAGTGTATATCAACATAGTTTTATAAATGTCATTAATTTTTCATATTAACAATTGTTTTTAAGTGTAATTGAGCAATGCTTTGACAGCACTGAAAAAGCTCAAGGCAAAGGAATTTAGCAGAAAAATAAAGTAATATATTTATTAGCATGAGATGAATTCTTATCTCCAAAAACCTACTGCTATGGGAGAGGTGTACTTTATAACCTATCCTATGGGATCAGTCTACTTTATAACATGGCTGGGAAATTTTTGTCACTTTGAAAAGCTTTTTCCTTTGCTTTCAAATTTTCTGGCAAACAAAACACTGTTCAGAAACTCACTATCATGAAAGGAAAACTATGTTTCTGATCTTTTTCTTCCCTTAGTCAAGAGCAGTTTATTATGTCCTTCTTTGACATTCTCTTCTTTTGAAACCTTATTTGTAGCCCCAATTTCTCAAATCTGAATAATTTTTTCTAAGGCCCACTTTTTTTTTTTCATTTTTACACATATGCAATCCCTTTTCAACATAGGAAGAGCTACTTTTATTTCATCAACATATTAGTACATATAAGCAAACTCTTACCAACAGGATTGTTATGACATTTTATTTACTTTTCCCCTCAGAGTCTCCCATTAAGTTAAAAACCCGGGTTGCTGGGGGTGCCTGGATGGCTCAGTTTGTTGAGTGGCATACTCTTGATTTCAGCTCAGGTCATGATCTCAGGATCTTGAGATGGAGCCCTGAGTCCGGGTCTGTGCTCAGTGGGGAGTCTGCTTGGGATTTTTCTCTCCCTCCGTCCCTCTCGCTCATTCTTTCTCTCTCTCAAATAAAGAAAGCAAATCTTTAAAAACAACCAACCAAACAAAAACAACCTGGGTATCTGGTCTTTATTCTGAAATAATTTAGTCTAATACATTGGCTGTGATATCTCTAATTTTTGTTTAACTAAGAAGGCTTGATTAGTACTGTCTTTAAACATAAAAACTGTTATATACAGCTAGCTGTCCTATCAGTATATTTCTAGAAAATGATTTCAATATTCATTTAGTTTTTATATTTTGTTATTTTAAAGACGCCTTTTAAAGTCTTCACTTTACAACTTTAAATTTTTGTTTTGATAAAGAAAATTTGATAAAGATATAAAATATTTTCTCTTAATTTAAATGTATAATTCTTTTTTATAGAAATGAATATTGCTAAAGCAGTTATAATCCAGGGCCCTCTAGGAGTTAAAAAAAGGAAAACTATTCTAACATGTTTTTCAGAGAGATTATTTTCAAATAGGCTAGACTGATTCCAGAATGGAAATCAGCCACTAGAAAAATTTAAACAGTCAATACTGCTTTTTAGAAATCGGATTAAACTTCATGTTAAAATTGAGAAGAGGGATCAGAAGTTCAACAGTTCTCTAAAAAAAAAAAAATGGGGATATTTAAAAAAATTTTTAATGAGCCTTGCTTTTAATATGGAAATAAAGAAATGCATCTGATTTTTGCAAAATCTAAATCATGCAATCATTTTATATGTAAGAATGCTAATGGAGAAGATTGGATACTTCTTGAAATTTAGTTGGTCTGACTCTTAGAAACTTCAGGACCCACTCCCGCTCAGGAATGTGGCTGAACCAAATTTTAACTGCCAATTTGCCCACAGGAGTGCATTGATGAGAGCTAAAACTTTCCTTGTGGATATGATTATAATGCCTTTTCCAGAGTTGTAGGTTTAGCCGGGTGTGTCTTTCCTCAGATCTTTAGAATATCTGCACAGGTACATTATTTTATAGTGATATAATATCACCGTAGGGAAATGTTTTGAGCTTTGGATTCACAAGGGAGATGAGATGCAGTTTATGGTTTGGACAGGGTGGAACTCAGGCTATGGCCAAATCAAAGGTAAAAAAGGAAGAAGACAGGGTGCTTGGGTGGCTCAGTTGGTTTAGCATCTGCCCTGGGCTCAGGTCATGATCCCAGGGTCCTGGGATGGAGTCCCGCATCCACTCAGCAGGGAGTCTGCTTCTCTCTCTGCTCCTCCCCACCCCCCAACTTGTGCTCCCTCTCTCTCTGACATATAAATAGATAAACAAATAAAATCTTTTAAAAAAGGGAAGAAGACAAATATGTAGAAAAGTGTTAATAACATTCTTTTTATATCAACTCCTGATTTCTCTCCCCAAAATCATTCCTCTCTTCCCATTCCCCCAACGAAGGACCCTTGTCTCACTCACAAATTTGGTTCTTCAGGCCCCAAACTTTTTTGAGTCATTATTGAATATTTCTTTCCCATTCTACATCTAGTCTACCAGCGAATCCTGTTGGCATTGCATTCATAATACATCACAGATTTGGCCATTTCTTACCACTTCTGCCTCCACCACCCTAGTCCCCATATTCTTTTTCACCAGGACTATTGCAATGGCCTCCTAGCTGGTATTCCCTAGTTCTGCTCTAGCCTCCTTGCTTGCTTTCTTCCGACACCTGGCAGCTCATGAGATCCTTTAAAAATGTAAATCAGATCATTTCACTCCCCTGCTCAAATTGACCACACCTCCCATCACATTTGCTGCAAGGCCCCCTATCAGTGGTTCTCAGACATATATCTGGACATTAGAATCACCTGGGGAGTTTTGCAAATTACCTTTGCTTGGGGACCATCCCCAAACAACTGAAGTCAGTGCTCTGGGTTTAGGATCTGTGAATTTTAAAAGCTCCCCAGTTAAGCGGCTGTCTTCCGCTCAGGGCCAAGGGGGATCAATTCCCTGAGTCTCCCTCTACTACTGCCTGCCACTTCCCCTGCTTGTGCTCTCTCTCTGTCTAATAAATAAAATAAAATCTTTAAAATAAATTTATTAAAAAAATAAAAATTCCCCGGATGTTTCAATGGCACATTGATGGTTGAGAGTCTTTTCTGGCTACCTCTCCAACCCCGTTGCCCACCCCTCTTCTCTCTATTTCCTCTGATCTACTATGTTGACTTCCTTGCTGCTTCTCAAGCTTGCCAGGAATATTCACGACTCAGGCTTCTGCACATGCTGCTCTTCATTTCAGCTAGCTACATAGCTCATTCCCTCACGACATTCAGATCTCTGCTCAAATGTCACCTAAGAGGCCTTTCCTGGCCATCTGATCTAAAATAGGTTCTCAGTCCTCCTCTTGCTCCCTTTAGTTTTCTCAAAGGTAGTGTTAACATTATGGTAATAATACAAGTGGCAACCACATGTTGTGGTTTCTTGTTTCCTTCTGTCTCACCAGTAAGAACTTAGGTAAAATCGAGGAGACTAGAGATTTTGTCCAGTTGGCTCACTGCCATATTTCAAGTTTGTAGAACAGTTCCTAGCACATAAGTATTGTAAAAGCTTAATACAGATTGATTTATTAGCATTTTAAAATAGTTTTTAAACTATTTTATTTATTTATTTATTTATTTTTTAGTTTGGCCATGTAAGGGCCTATTTAGCCAGAGCGGCCCCACCCCGGTTGAACTGCCATTTTGTTGTAACACTTAAATTGACTCTGCCCCGCCCCCCTCCCCAGGGGAACTTACTTAAAAACAAGTCCCAGAAACCAGTCCTGCGTAACAAAGTCCAAGTACAAGGGTGGGTCAGGCCAGGTGGAGGTATTCAATCAGTGGGGGTGCATACTGTTTCCTAGCTACCAAGGAGTATGGGCCCCGCCCTTTGGACACCTTTTGGGCACCAATTCTGAACTAGGTGATAGGCTGGTTCAAATGTCTACTAAGGTAAATTGTAATTCAATTGGTCACCTAGCATGACTGTGCAGCTCTCTTCGTGTGTTACAATTTCATTGGCCACCTGTGTGTGGCCAGGCCCAACCACATGGCCTTTGCTCTATAAAAGTTAGTCTGGGGGTGCCTGGGTGGCTCAGTGAGTTAAAGCCTCTGCCTTCGGCTCAGGTCGTGATCCCAGGGTCCTGGGATCAAGCCCCACATGGGGCTCTCTGCTCAGCGGGGAGCCTGCTTCCCTTCCTCTCTCTCTGCCTGCCTCTCTCCTTATTTGTGATCTCTATCTGTCAAATAAATAAATTAAAAAAAAAAAAAAGTTAGTCTGGAGAGCAGGGAGGGGTCGCCCTCTCTATAAGAGGTGCGGCCCTGGCCGGCCAGTTTGATTCTTGATGCTTGGTGTGAAATAATGCTTTGCTTGAACTTCGCCTTGTATCAGTCTCGCTCCTTTAATCACGGACCCATTATTGGGGTACCCATTTTGGGGGGACCCAACAGCCAGTGGTAGAAAGGATGCCACTGCCTGGGATCTATGGCTTAAAAGTTTAGCTTTGCCTCTTACTGTTTTTTTTGTTGTTGTTGTTTGTTTGTTTCATTTTAACTTTTTTGGAATTTCCCCGCAGTCCCTTGTCTGTGAAGCCTGGCCCCGGGCACTTCCCTGCTGTGCACTCTGGGACTTGTCAAGGCTTTGCTGTCCCTAATGAATCTCAGGCACATGGGGCTGGGTGGAGCTCTAGCTCCTCCTGGAGTAGGTGCGGTTGGGCAGGCTCCAGGGTGAGTGGGGGAAGCTGCAGTGGCCATTGTTTCCCCCAGACCTTGCAAGGGTCATGGGACAGAACTAGGCTGCCGGAAAGCCTCAGCGGAAGAAAACCTAGAGTTTTAAATCCAATTGTTGCCACACAATTATTTCAAGATTCTGTTAAAATTGCAGAGGAGGTAAAATGGAAATTAGTTGTGTTTGTTTGTACAGCAATTAATTGACATGTTATATCCATTTCAGGTATACAGTGATTTAATATATTTAATATTGCAAAAGATTACCGCAATAAGTCTAGTTAACCTCCATCAGCATACATAATTACAGATTTTTTTTTGTGTTGAAAACTTCTAAATTTAACTTAGCAACTTTCAAATATACAATACAATATTGTTAACTATAGTTACCAGAGTGACACCAGGACTTACTAATTTTATAACTGGAAGTTTGTACTTTTTGGTCACCTTCACTCCCCTTATCTATTTTTGCCCTTTCTCTGTATCTATGAGTTTGTGCAGAAGTTTTTTAGTTTGATGTAGTCCCACTTGTTTATTTTGTCCCCCTCCCCCCTTTTTTTTGCTTTTGGTGTTCTATTCAAAAAATCATCACTAAGACAGATGTCAAGGAACTTAATGCCTATTTGTCTGCCAGGATTTTTATGGTTTTAAAAGTAATGTTCAAGTTTTTAATCCATTTTGAATTGATTTTCATGTTTGGTTTAAGACAACAGTTCAAAAAGAAAAAAGACAACAGTTCAATTTTATTCTTTTGCATGTGGTTGTTCTGTTTTCCCAACACCCTTTATTGAAGAGGTTGTCCTTTTCTCAATTTAAATTCATGGGTCCTTTGTCATAAATTAATTGCCTATATACGTATGGGTTTATTTCTTGGCTTTGTGTTCTGTTCTATTACTCTATGTCTCTGTTTCTATGCCAGTACCATACGGTTTTGACTACTATAGCTCTGTAATATAGTTTGTAATCAGAAAATGTGATGCTTCCAGCTTAGCTCTAGCTATTTGGGATCTTTTATGATTTTATGTGAATTTTAGAATTGTTCTATTTCTTTGAAAAATGCCTTTGGTATTTTGATAAGGATTGCATTGAATCCTGTAGATTGCTTTGAATAGTATGGGCATTTTAACAATACTCTTTCCATACGTTTAACTGGGCATTTATCTTGCATTTATCTTTTCATCATTGTCTTTTGATTTTCAGTGTAGACTTTGACCTCTATGGTTAAATTTATGCCTAGGTATTTTTTGATGTGATTGCAATTTTTTTTGTTTTTAAGATTTTATTTTTTTTATTTGACAGAGAAAGAGAATGCAAGAGAGGAAACACAAGCAGGGGGAATGGGAGAGGGAGAAAGAGGCTTCCCAAAGAGCAGGGAGCCAGGCCATGATGTCACCTCCAGCACACATTCCCTTCACACCCCCCCCCCCCCCCGCCCGCCGTAGAGAACTGCATCCTTGTTAATGGTGCACTGTATTCAGTTGTATGACTCTAGGGAAACTCACTTAACCAACTCGCCATGGACAGACGTTTTTGTGCTTTCCACTTAATTGCTGTGAAAACAACAATGAGGTAACATTCTGCATGTGTACTCATCCCACCTAATTATCAACACAATCAGTAAGGTGGGGCTGAATCCAAAATGATACTCAAGCTGGGACCACTGTACCATTGTGATCTGTCCATCCAATCCCTCCCTCCATCCCTCTCTCCTTCCCTCCCTCCACCCATCGTTCAACCCTTCCATCCATCCCTCCATCCCTGTTTCCTTCCCTCCCTCCGTCCACCCATTCCTCCATATACCCATCCCTCCATCCATCCCTCCTCCAGCCAGCCACCTATTAGATGACTTGTCCATATCTTCCATCCATTCAGACTTCACTCACTCACCAATTCACTTTAGCATGCATCAATTCACTTAAGTACAGGAAAGACACAGCTCCTGTCCCCACTTCCCTGCCCAAGAAACTGAGGCTTAACCAGCTGGCAGGGTGGACTGAGGGAGAGTTGGATCTGGGAATTAAACTTGTGCTTATGGGTGCTCAGTGGCTCAGTTGGTTAAGCATCTGTCTTCAGCTCGGGTCATGGTCTCAGGGTCCTGGGATTGAGCCCCACATTGGGCTCTTTGTTCAGTGGGGAGTTTGCTTCTTTCTTTCTCTCTACTGTTCCCCTGTTAGTGCTCTCTCTCAAAGAAATAAATCTTTTAAAAAATAAAGCAATGCTTAGTAATTAAAATTCTTTTTTTTATTAATTATTTTTATTAACATATAGTGTATTATTTGCCCCAGGGGTACAGGTCTGTAAATCATCAGGCTTACACTCTTCACAGCTCTCACCATATAACATACCCTCCCCAATATCCATAATCCAACCATCCTCTCCATACCCTTCTTCCTCCCAGCAACCCTCGATTTGTTTTGTGAGATTAAGAGTCTCTTATGGTTTGTCTCCCTCCCGATCCCATCTTGTTTTATTTTTTCCTTCCCTATCCCCAAACCCCCCACTCTGCCTCTCAAATTCCTCATATCAGGGAGAGCATATGATAATTGTCTTTCCCTGATTGACTTATTTTGCTCGGCATAATACTCTAGTTTCATCCACGTCCTTGCAAATGGCAAGATTTCATTTCTTTTGAAGGCTGCATAGTATTCCATTGTAAATAGGTACCACATCTTCTTTATCCATTCATCTCTTGATGGATGTCTAGGTTCTGTCCATAGTTTGGCTATTGTGGACATTGTTGTTATAAACATTTGGGTGCATGTGCCCCTTTGGATCACTATATTTGTATCTTTAGGGTAAATACCCAGTAGTGCAATTGCTGGGTCCCAGGGTAGCTCTATTTTCAACTTTCTGAGGAACCTCTATGCTGTTTTCCAGAGTGGCTGCTCCAGCTTACATTCACAACAACAGTGTAGGAGGGTTCCCCTTTCTCTGAATTCTTGCTAACATCTGCCGTTCCCTGATTTGTTAATTTTAGCCATTTTGACTGGTGTGAGATGGTATCTCATTGTGGTTTTGATTTATATTTCCCTGATGCCAAGTGACGTTGAGCACTTTTTCATGTGTCTGTTGGCCATCTGGATGTCTTCTTTGCAGAAATGTCTGTTCATGCCCATTTCTTGACTGGATTATTTTTTCTTTGGGTGTTGAGTTTGATAAATTCTTTATAGATTTTGGATACTAGCCCTTTATCTGATGTCATTTGTGAATATCTTCTCCCATTCTGTCAGTTGTCTTTTTGTTTTGTTGACTGTTTCCTTTGCTGTGCAAAAGCTTTTGATCTCAATGAAGTTTCAATAGTTCATTTTTGCCCTTGCTTCCCTTGCCTTTGATGACAATTTTGGGAAGAAGTTGCTGCAGCTGAGGTCAAAGAGGTTTATGCCTATGTTCTCCTCAAGGATTTTGATGGATTCCTTTCTCACATTGAGGTCTTTCATCCACTTTGAGTCTATTTTTGTGTGTGGTGTAAGGAAATGGTCCATTTACATTCTTTTACATGTGGCTGTCCAGTTTTCCCAACACCATTTGTTAAAGAGACTGTCTTTTTTCCACTGGACATTCCTTCCTGCTTTGTCGAAGATTAGTTGACCATAGAGTTGAGGGTCCATTTCTGGGCTCTCTATTCTGTTCCAGTGATCTATGTGTCTGTGTTTTATGCCAGTACCATAATGTCTTGATGATTACAGCTTTGTAATAGAGCTTGAAGTCTGGAATTGTGATGCCACCAACTTTGGCTTTCTTTTTCAACATTCCTCTGGCTATTTGGGGTCTTTTCTGGTTTCATATAAATTTCAGGATTATTTGTTCCATTTCTTTGAAAAGAAATGGACGGTATTTTGATAGGGATTGCATTAAATGTGTAGATTGCTTTAGGTGGCATAGACATTTTCACAATATTTATTCTTCCAATCCATGAGCATGGAACATTGTTCCATTTCTTTGTGTCTTCCTCAATTTCTTTCACTAGTACTTTATAGTTTTCTGAGTACAGATTCTTTGCCTCTTTGGTTAGGTTTATTCCTAGGTATCTTATGGTTTGGGGTGCAATTGTAAATGGGATTGACTCCTTAATTTCCCTTTCTTCTGTCTTGCTGTTGGTGTATAGAAATGCAACTGATTTCTGTGCATTAATTTTATATCCTGACACTTTACTGAATTCCTGTATGAGTTCTAGCAGTTTTGGGGTGGAGTCTTTTGGGTTTTCCATATGGAATATCATATCATCTGTGAAGAGTGATAGTTTGACTTCTTCTTTGCCAATTCAGATGCCTTTTATTTCTTTTTGTTGTCTAATTGCTGAGGCTAAGGCTTCTAGTACTATGTTGAATGGCAGTGGTGATAGTGGACATCCCTGCCGTGTTCCTGACCTTAGGGGAAAAGCTCTCAGTTTGTCTGCATTGAGAATGATATTTGCTGTGGGTTTTTCATAGTTGGCTTTGATGATATTGAGATATGTACCCTCTGTGCCTACACTTTGAAGAGTTTTGATTGAGAAAGGATGCTGTACCTTGTCAAATGCTTTTTCAGCATCTATGGAGAGTATCATATGATTCTTGTTCTTTCTTTTATTAATGTGTTGTATCACATTGATTGATTTGCGGATGTTGAACCAAACTTGCAGCCCTGGAATAAATCCCACTTGGTCGTGGTGAATAATCCTTTTAATGTACTGTTGAATCCTCCTATTGGCTAGTATTTTGGTGAGAATTTTTGCTTCTGTGTTTATTAAGGATATTGGTCTTAATTCTCTTTTTGACGGGATCCTTGTCTGGTTTTGGGATCAAGGTGATGCTGGCTTCATAAAATGAGTTTGAAAGTTTTCCTTCCATTTCTATTTTTTGGAACAGTTTCAGGAGAAGAGGAATTAATTCTTCTTTAAATGTTTGGTAGAATTCCCCTGGGAAGCCGTCTGGCCCTGGGCTTTTGTTTGTTTGGAGATTTTTGATGACTGTTTCAATCTCCTTCCTGGTTATGCATCTGTTCAGGTTTTCTATTTCTTCCTGGTTCAGTTGTGGTAGTTTATATGTCTCTAGGAATGCATCCATTTCTTCCAGATTGTCAAATTTGTTGGCGTAGAGTTGCTCATAGTATGTTCTTATAATTGTTTTTATTTCTTTGGTGTTAGTTGTGATCTCTCCTCTTTCATTCATGATTTTATTTATTTGGGTCCTTTCTCTTTTCTTTTTGATAAGTCTGGCCAGGGGTTTATCAATCTTATTAACTCTTTCAAAGAACCAGCTCCTAGTTTCATTGATTTGTTCTATTGTTTTTTTAGTTTCTATTTCACTGATTTCTGCTCTGATCTTTATGATTTCTCTTCTCCTGCTGGGTTTAGGCTTTCTTTCTTGTTCTTTCTCCAGCTCCTTTAGGTGTAGGGTTAGGTTGTGTACTTGAGACCTTTCTTGTTTCTTGAGAAAGGCTTGTACCGCTATATATTTTCCTCTCAGGACTGCCTTTGCTGTGTCCCACAGATTTTGAACCGTTGTGTTTTCATTATCACTTGTTTCCATGAATTTTTGCAAATCTTCTTTAATTTCCTGGTTGACCCATTCATTCTTTAGAAGGATGCTGTTTAGTCTCCATGTATTTGTGTTCTTTCCAAATTTCCTCTTGTGATTGAGTTCTAGCTTCAGAGCATTGTGGTCTGAAAATATGCAGGGAATGATCCCAATCTTTTGATACCAGTTGAGACCTGATTTATGACCCAGGATGTGATCTATTCTTGAGAATGTTCCATGTGCACTAGAGAGAATGTGTATTCTGTTGCTTTGAGATGAAGTGTTCTGAATATATCTGCGATGTCCATCTGGTCCAGTGTGTCATTTAAGGCCTTTATTTCCTTGTTGATCTTTTGCTTGGATGATCTGTCCATTTCAGTGAGAGGAGTGTTAAAGTCCCCTACTATTATTGTATTATTGTTGATGTGTTTCTTTGATTTTGTTATTAATTGGTTTATATAGTTGGCTGCTCCCACATTAGGGGCATAGATATTTAAAATTGTTAGATCTTCTTGTTGGACAGACCCTTTGAGTATGATATAGTGTCCTTCCTCATCTCTTATTATAGTCTTTGGCTTAAAAAATCTAATTGATCTGATATAAGGATTGCCACCCCAGCTTTCTTTTGATGTCCATTAGCATGGTAAATTGTTTTCTACCCCCTCACTTTAAATCTGGAGATGTCTTCGGGTCTAACATGAGTTTCTTGTAGGCAACATATTGATGGGTTTTGTTTTTTTATCCATTCTGATACCCTGTGTCTTTTGATTGGGGCGATTTAGCCCATTAACATTCAGGGTAACTATTGAGAGATATGAATTTAGTGCCATTGTATTGCCTGTAAGGTGACTGTTACTGTATATTATCTCTGTTCCTTTCTGATCTACTACTTTTAGGCTCTCTCTTTGCTTAGAGGACCCCTTTCAATATTTCCTGTAGAGCTGGTTTGGTGCTTGCAAATTCTTTCACTTTTTGTTTGTCCTGGAAGCTTTTTATCTCTCCTTCTATTTTCAATGATAGCCTAGCTGGGTATAGTATTCTTGGCTGCATGTTTTTCTTGTTTAGTGCTCTGAATATATCATGCCAGTTCTTTCTGGCCTGTCAGGTCTCTGTGGATAAGTCCTCTGCCAGTCTAATACTTTTACCATTGTATGTTACAGACTTCTTTTCCTGGGCTGCTTTCAGGATTTTCTCTTTGTCGCTAAGATTTGTAAATTTTACTATTAGGTGATGGGGTGTGGACCCATTCTTGTTGATTTTGAGGGGGGTTCTCTGCACCTCCTGGATTTTGATGCTTGTTCCCTTTGCCATATTAGGGAAATTCTCTCCAATAATTCTCTCCAATATACCTTCTGCTCCCCTCTCTCTTTCTTCTTCTTCTGGAATCTCAATTATTCTAATGTTGTTTCATCTTATGGTGTCACTTATCTCTCGAATTCTCCCCTCGTGGTCCAGTAGCTATTTGTCCCTCTTTTGCTCAGCTTCTTTATTCTCTGTCATTTGGTTTTCTATATCACTAACTCTTTCTTCTGCCTCATTTATCCTAGCAGTAAGAGCCTCCATTTTTGATTGCACCTCATTAATAGCTTTTTTTATTTCAACTTGGTTATATTTTAGTTCTTTTATTTCTTCAGTAAGGGCTTTTATCTCTCCAGAGAGGATTTCTCTAATATCTTTCATGCCTTTTTCAAGCCTGGCTAGAACCTTGAGAATCATCATTCTGAACTCTAGATCTGACATATTACCAATGTCTGTACTGATTAGGTCCCTAGCCTTCGGTACTGGCCTCTTGTTCTTTTTTTTGTGGTGAGTTTTTCCACCTTGTCCTTTTGTCCAGATAAGAGTATATGAAGGGGCAAATAAAATACTGAAAGGGTGGCAAAGACCCCAGGAAAATGCACTTTAACCAAATGACCCCAAATTGTGGAGGAGGGAGAAAGGGGATAAAAAGAAGTTCAGGAAAAAAAAAAAAGTAAAAAAGAAAACAAATAAAGAAAAAATATAAAAAAGAAAAAAATATATATATATTAGACAAACTAGTTAAAAAACTTTAAAAAAGAAAAGGGTAAAAAAAAATTAACAGAAGAAAGAAAATAAAATTAAAAAAAATTTAAATTAACCGCAAGACTAAAGAATCATGGGGAGAAAGCCATGAGTTCCATGCTTTGCTTTCTCTTCCTCTGGAATTCTGCTGCTGTCCTTGGTAGGTGAACTTGGTCTTGGCTGGATTTCTTGTTGATCTTCTGGGGGAGGGGCCTGTTGTAGTGATTCTCAAGTGCCTTTGCCCGAGGCAGAATTGCACTGCCCTTACCAGGGGCCGGGCTAAGTAATCCGCTCAGGTTTGCTTTCAGGAGCTTTTGTTCCCTAAACGTTTTCCGTGGAGTTCCAGAGGATGGGAATGAAAATGATGGCCTCTGAGGAGCCAAGAGCTCAGGGCCCCACTCCTCAGTGCGCCCTCAGAGAAAGGAGCCCAATCACTCCTGTCTCCCTGGCCTCTGGCTGCGCTCTGAGCTCACCCAGCCTGCAACCCGTTCAAGGTAACCCCGAGATGAGAGCTCACTCCTGGGCTCTGTCTCTGTAGCTGACTTCCCCTGTTTTATACCTGCGAGCTCTTCAACACTCAGACAACCCCGATCCTTCTGTGACTCTGCGTGACCTAGGGCCCCGCTGGCCCCATGTGGGCTTCAACCCGGTTTAGCCTCTGGAGCGATGTCCCTCAGTGGAGCAGACTTTTAAGTCCTGATTTAGTGCTCCGTTGCTCTGCTGCTTGCCGGGAGCCTGCCCCCACCCCTGCAGTCTATCTTCCCGTCGCTTTGGATTCACTTCTCCGCCAGTCCTACCTTTCAGAAAGTGGTCGATTTTCTGTTTCTAGAATTGCTGTTCTTCTTCTCTTCAATCTCCTGTTGCATTTGTAGGTGTTTGCAATGGTTTGATAAGCTATCTAGTTGATCTGCTACCTGATGTAGTCTCAGCCTGCTACTTCTCTGCTATCTTGACTCCAGAGATCTAGATCTTTCTTGTTTTTCAATGTAGGCATTCATCACCATTAACTTCCCTCTTAATAATGTTTTTGAGGTTTTTTGTTTTTGAGGCATCCCATAAGTTTTGGTATATTGTATTTCATTTTCATATGTCTCAAGATATACATTTTTAAAATTTCTTCTTTGACTCAGTGGTAGTTCAGTTATATGTAGTTTGATGTCCATATATTTATGGATTATCCAGTTTTCTTCTTATAATTGAGTTTTTGTGGGTTTCTTTTCATACAATTGTCAGAAAAGATGTTTGGTATTATTTCAATCTTCTTAAATTTATTAGGACTTGTTTTGTAGCCTAACATACAATCTGTAATGTTCTATATAACCTTGAGAATGGCATTTATTTGGTTGCTTTCGGATGGAATGTTCTGTAAATGTCCATTAAGTCCATCTGGTCTAACATGTTGTTTAAGGTCAATGTCTCCTTATTACTCTTCTGTCTGGATAATTTGTCCATTCTGAAAGTGGGGTATTAAAATTCCCTACTATAATTATATTGCTGTATGTTTCTTTCTTTACCTCTGTGAGCATTTGCTTTATGTTTAGCTGCTCCTATGTTGGATACATAAGTATTTACAGATGTTAAATCCTCTTGACACCTTTATCGTTATTCAGTGACTTTCTTTGTCTCTTATTATAGTTTTTGTCCTAAGATCTATTTGTCCAATGTAAATATAGCTACCAAGCTTTCTTTCCATTTCCATTTGCATGGAATATCTTTTTCCATCTCTTTACAGACTCTTTAGTCTGTGTGTATCCTTATATCTGAAGTGAGTCTCTTATAAGCAGCATATAGGTGGGTCTGTATTTTTATCTATTCAGCCTCTCTGTCTTTTGACTGGAGAATTTAGCCCATTTACATTGAAAGTAATTGTGGATAGGTATTATTACCATTTTATTAATTCTTTTCTAGTTGTTTTGTAGCTCCCCTCCATTACTCTCTTCTTTGGCTCTCATCATTTGTGATTTGGTGATTTTATGTAGTAGTATGCTTAGATTCTTTTTATCTTTTGTGTGTCTACTGTAGGTGTCTTCCTCTGAAAGAGGTATATTTGCATACTTTAAAAGCTGCCGCCTGGGGTTCACCTTCCAATCAGCCTGAGACTAGATGCTGATGGACGTCTTCGTCTTTGGATCCTAGACAGGTTTTGGCACACTCTCAACTACTGGGAGCTATTAAAAATAAACTAGGCTGCTTGGACAATCACAAAGATTTGAGAGACAGCCAAGATCTAGGACAAGGTTGAACAGTAAAATTCATCTGCTATATGAGAACACTCCTTCAAGAAGAAGCTTGGGAGATAAGAATTTCTGTCTGTTCCATCTATGTGGAGGCCTAGAGTGATAGGTCTGTTTGTTTGCTACTGTCCTATTGAACACATGACCACAAGCCCCACTGGACATCAGAGCCAGGCTATCAAGGGATGTGACCTCTGGGCAGCAGCCATAAAAGATGGGGCACCAGATATGTGCACAGGTTCCTTTCTTGGAGATACTGGTGTGGACTGAGCAGATATTACAAGGCTCTGAAGTCAGCATGCTTTTCCTACAGCCAATTTTGAATCCCAACAACACTGTACTTACTGTAATCTGTGCTTTAAACTTCTTCACTTCTTCATCAGCGTCCCATTGCCATAGTTTTTAGAGTAATTTTTGCTATGTATACATTTCTAGGTTGACTATATACTACTCTTCACCCATTTTTAAAGATGTTGCTATACTGTCTTTTCATTTGCATTATTTCCAATGAGAATTTTGCTCTCTTTTTAATCTGTCTCTGTAAATAATGTATATTTTTCCTCTGCCTGCTTTTAAGATTTTCTCCTTATCAATGGTTGTGAGCAATTTGATTATTATGTGCCTTGGTTTAGTTTCTTTAAATTTCTTGTGCTTGGGAGTTCATTGATCTTGCTACTGTGGATTTACAGTTTTCATTAGTTTTAAAAATTTTTGAACAATTATTCCTTCAAATATTTTCTACCTTCTTTGAAGTTGTCCTGAGACTTTACTGATGCTTCATTTTGGTGCTTTATTATGATATCTTTTTCTCTATGTTTCATTTTGGAAATTTTCTATTACTGTGTCTTCAAGTTCACTAATCTTTTCTTCCAAAATGTCTGATACTCCTTTAGTCTCAGTGTATATTTCTTCTCATCTGTAGTAGGCGGAATTCTGAAATGACCCTTGAGAGTTTTTGCCTAATCCCCAGAACTGTAAATATGATGAGATATCAGGCTCCCAATTATGTAATGCTACATAACAAAAGGAATTTTTTAGATGTAGTCAAAGTTACTAGTCAGTTGACTTTGTGTTAGTCAAAAGGGAGACTATCTGGGCGGGCCTATGTAATTATATGTCTTTAAAGTGAGTGAGTTCTTCAGGATGATATCAGAAGAAGCCAGAGAGATAGGAAACAATGAAGGATTGAGTGCACTGTTGTTGGCTTGAAGATAGAGGGATCCAAATAAAAAAAGACCCGAGAGTGATATCTAGGCTCCCAGTGGCCTCTGGTTCACAGCAAAAAAAGGGGGATCTCAGCCTTATTGGCACAAGAAAGTTGATTTTGCTGACAACCTGAGTGATCTTGAAATTGAGTTCTTCAGTGCCTTGAGATAAGAACTAATCCAGCCAATAGCATAATTTCAGTTATATGAGACCCTATTCATCTACTCTAGTCAGTCCTTCCTGGACTTCTGACCCATAAATCTGTGTATTAAGTTGTTTTAAGTTTGTTGTTCTAAGCTACCAAAATTGGGATAATTTGTTCCCTAGCAATGGAAGACCAGTATATCACACCTTGTGATTGTCTCTAGAAGTTTAATTGGGGGGGAGGGGTCTTCTTTTATATCTTCCATGTCTCTATTTAACTTTTTAAGCATAAGGAATGTTATTATAAAATTGTTTTAATGTTCTTTTTTATTATAAAAATTATTTAGTATTCAGCTAGTTTTAATATCTGTCAGTTCTGTATCAGTTTCATTTGCTTGATATATCTAGTAGTCATTGTGGATTACATTTTTCTGTTGTTTTTCATGCCTTGTAATTATTGATTAGATGCAGTACATGAATAATTTTACTTTGTTGAGTGCTAGATATTTTTGTTTTCATATAACTATTCTTGAGTTTTGTTCTGGGGGGTGCAGTTAGCTTACTTGGTACAGTTGGATCCTTTCAGGTCTTGCCTTTAATAATTGTGAGGCACCACCAGAGTTGTATTTAGTTTAGTACTATTATTTTTCCACTCAAAGGCAAGACCTCCTAAGTATTCTATCAATTCTTACGAGTTACAAGGTTTTTCCAATTTAACTGGTAGGAATAGACACTATTCCTGGTCCTCTGTAAGTACTGAGATACTATTTCTTCTCATTCTTTCAAGTGCTCTTTTTTTTTTTTTTTTTGGTAGTTTTCACAAATGCATGAGCAGATCCATTCTCAGAGTTTTGAGATTTTAGATTTCTGTGTCAAACTCTCTCCTCTCTGGTACTCTTATTCTGCAAACTGTAGCCTCCTTTGTCTGCTTGGACTTTAAGCTCTATCTCTTAGACTCAAGGAGTCAACTTAGGCTCCACCCAGGTTCCTTTTCCCTACCATAGCCTGGAAATTCTCTCAAGGCTGTAAACTGGGCAGTCATAGGATTACCTCATTTGTTTCCTATCTAATTTGGGGGTTTACTGGCCTTCATTGCCTGATGCCCACTGTCTTTAAAACTGTTGTTTCATGTATTTTCTGCAGCTAGTGTGTGTGTGTGTGTGTGTGTGTGTGTGTGTTGTTTCAGGTTCAATCATAAGTCTGTTTCCTCCATCTTAGCCAGAAGTCTTTCACTGATCTTTTGACATGCTGTAGTTTGTTCAGATACACTGCTCATACCTAGAAAACGTATTTTGTTAACAAATATGTATGATAAGGCATAAATCAACGAATGCCATATATTGTGTACCACATTTATTTATACATTTACTTCCATATTGTTTTGACATCCAAATAGAATCAGACAACTATTCAAATCAGATTAAATTTGCCATTAGAAGATAGTGGGGAAAAAGGCAAGTTGTGAGAATGATCAGGAGTTGGCAGTAGGGGATATGGCAAAAATAAAATGATGAGAAAGGAGAAGGGCATATTGTAAAAATCAGTGAGGTAGTAGTGTAGGAGGAAGAATGGAAATAAAGATGAAGAGGGAAATGATCCTTGGAGGGCAGTTTTTATGTAATATGTATTTTCATATGTTGGGGTAAGGCTATTTTCTCTCTCTGTCTCTCTCTCTCTCTCTCTTTTTTTTTCTTCTGTGTCTCTGTACTACTCCTATACATGCATCTTTTCTACATGCATCTACAGTCATGTATTTCTAAATAGAGGATATGATAAATGAGGACAGTTGTTCATTCCTTCAATAAGTAAGTTTTATTTATCATCTATTCTAATTGAGGCACTGGGCTATGATAAAAGACACAAGTTTTAAGGGTAGATACAGTTGTTCATTCCAAGGATGGTGGAGTCTAGCAAGGGGGACAGGGAGTAGACCATAATAACAGACTTTGTGGCTAAGCTAAGAGTAAACAGGGCACTAACGGATCCACAGAATGCCACCTATTCCAGAGTTGGGGTGGGGGTGCTCAAGGAAAACATCCCTGAGGTGAGAGTTGGAGGATGAAGAATTGAGCAAATAAAGTGGGAGAGGGAGAAAGGAAAGGGTGTTCCGTGCAGAGGCAACAAGGCTAGTGTCAACAGAGAATGGTTTTGCAGAATGGCAGAGCTCAGTATAGGTGGAGCAAATGCTGTAAGGGGTGAGGGAATTTATTGGAAGGTTTGAGAAATTTGGGAGTAGACTTGGCGCTTTCCAGGTGTTAACATAAGTGGTGGCTAGAGTCTGAAGAACATCTACTCTAAGGGTTCCTGGTAATATGTTTCCTGGATATATAAACCTGTCTGCAGAAGAAACCCAGGGTGAGAGATGACATTTTTTCTTGTATTGGTTTTCCTGGGTAAATCCCTCTCTCATCATTTTATAGCCAGGAACATACCTCCTATATGACAAGATGGGACTTCTTATAGTTTTGGTGTATGTATTCTGGCAGATTGTAGAAGCTCAAGAGTGTGCTTCTGTCTATTCCAAATAGTTGGACATGGTGCTTATGACTTTTGCAAATAAAGAAATGAAGACCAGGCAATATGAAGCAATGGATAGGTGACTACATCTTGGCAGTTTTGTTTTCAGAAGAATATTTTGTTTTCTTTGGAACTTTAAGGTGGGGCATTTGAGCGTTTTGAGCTCCTGTTCCTTGGTCTGCAGGCATAAAGAAGTCAGGATGAAACAGTAGTGAAGGTGTAACAAGTGGGGATGTATCACAGTGACTCATATTTTGGCATTTTAAACACAAGCCAAGCAATTTTTTAATTATCCATATGTATAGAGTGCAAGGAACAGGCTAAATTACCTTCTTTGATCACTTGAGCAGTTATAAATCACTGATTAAATATTTAAAGTTCTTTTTGTTATTTACAGAAGGCTGATAACTTTAAATTTACATAATATTTCATAATAGTTTATTAAAAAATGATGCACGATGTAGAAAGCAATATGTCACTTAAATTACTTACAAAGAAAAGCATTCACCTGCCCCTGCCTTGTGGTTTATTGGAATAATTTTGATTGTAAAATAGCATTTTATTTAAGAAAATTTGTGTGTTTTTTGGTATTAGTTTTCCAGATATAAGATGCAGAAAAGGAAAAAAATAATTGTAAATTCTATATCCCCTGGTAGTCAGTCCTCCCAGACAACATAGAGGTAATATTATTGTGATTGTCTTGAGCATCTGTCTGGGCTCAAATTGAAACCCTGCAGTTTTAGCTGTAAAAACCTGAGCTTGTTATATAAACTCTCTAAGCATCTTAGCATCAGTTTGCCCACCTGTGGTACAGGTATCTCAATAATAGTTTTATTGTAAGATTGCACTGAGAATTAAATTAACTCTTTCATGCTAGTACTCGGCATATAGTAAAGGTTCAGTACATTTTGGCTATTATTATTATTATTAGCTCACAGTGGTGTTAAGTGTTTTGGCTCCCTCTGAGATTTTTGTGAAAACTATGGATGTTTCTTCAGAAAAAAATACTTATGCAGAGGACACTTTGCATGTATTTTCAAGAGTCTCACCAAAGCCTTGAGGCTCTTTCATAATTAAGAACAGATGAGAGGGGGTGATATCCAGTGTACATGGGGAGGGATTGGCTGGATAAGAACAAGAATGTTTATATATATGAAAAATTTATAAGTGTGATAACGAGAAGATGTGGAATTCTCTTCTGCTTGCATCTATTTTCTCATTGAAATAAGAAGAAAAGCTGTGCATTGAGAGTAAGGAAGATAGGGAGTGTTGGAGGTCTAAGGAGGGGAAAGTAAATAATTGGGAGAATGAGAAAATGAATTGCATGGGGGAAATTGAGGAGGAGTGCCAGGCAGTGATGGGGCCCACTGGAGATTTGTGATCACAAATTCAAAGAGACCAGGCAACTACTTAGACACAAATGCAGAGTAGAAAAATAGTTGTGTGTAATCAGGTTTAGGCATTTCCAGATGAGTATCATGGAAGGAGAGGCAAGGGAATTGTGGTATATGATAATAATACTCATGTGACTTCACCTACCCCTTGTTATAGCCTTTGGAGAAATCAAAGGCCTTTGGAGCCTTGTGGTGACGTGCAGACCCTCTGTTACTGGGAAGTGGTAGGATATCCATCATGGCAGAGGCAGGAATACCCTCCCTTCCTCTTACTTCTGCATTGCTCTCTTCCTTATCAGGAGCCAGAGAGCTCAGAATCTTCATCTGCTGTTGCCTTGTAAGAAGGAGATGCCTTTCCAAGATGGGGCAGGGAGGGAATCTGTACTCTAGAATAGATACTTGTGCTTCTTTTTAACTATTGCTATCTTAGGTAGCTATATTACTTGTGCTAATTCCATCTTAGGCAACTACATTCCTGACAAGAGGGTGTTCTGTTGGATTGTCAAAGTGTTCTTTGATAACCAAAGTACCTATGCCTTTAATAAAACATTTTCTGAGAAGAAGCACTTTGTGTATAAAAAGTCATGTTCACACTGAATTTCTGTTGACTTAAAGGGGAAAATATATGCTTTATTTCATGCCTTAAAGGGTAGGAAAATCCAAACAAATGAGAAAGAGTATGACTTTCCATGCTCATTTTAGAGAAGTGTTCTAAGTTTCTCTGTTTTGACTCCACTGTTAGCATTTTATTTTCTCCATCAACTTATTTCTGCTAAGCCCTTGAGAATGGGAGTTGCTAGCAGTTTCCTTCTGATACTTCCAGAATTTGCACTGTGATGAAACCTAACCTGGGGAAGCCACAGAACAGAACGAAGGCCGGTAGTTTTTGCTCCCATCACCTCCACAGGATCTGGTTTTCTCCTTCCAAGACTTGAGTTCCAGGAGTAGTACTCTTTCACTTCTTCTTGTAAACAGACCTTTGTTTCTCAAGCAAAGCTATTTTGCCAGCTGGTGTGGAGGTCCAGTGCATATCCTACTCAGGCAGGAAATTAAGAGTGTGTTCTTTTCTGCTATTCACTGTAGAAAAGCAACAAGAGATAATAGTGGGAAAATATAGGCTTTCAAAGTTAGCTAGACATGAGCTATTGCAATTTGTGATAGTTTTTCTGAGTCTTACCTATAATTGAAGATTTTGGTTTCTCCATCTCATCCTTGTCATCCTCTTCCTCCTCCTCTTCCACCTCCTACTACTTTACCAGTGTATTCTAGCTACACATAACAAAAGCATCAAAATCATACTGACTTCAACCATAATAAGGATTTTACCTGCTAGTGAAACTGGAATTCTTAGGGAGGACAGCTTCCAAGTAACTTAATCTCAGGGCCCCTGCTTCTGGTTTTTGTATTTTTTAGTTCTTCTCTTCTTAGTGTACTGAGTTCATTCCCAGGTTGGCAGCAGTTCAGGGCCTTGCTTCACAAGGAACAATTTTTGAGGAACGCCCAAAATGTCTTCCAGAAGTTGAGGAAGAACTTGCAGAAGTTCCAGGAAGCCTCTTCCTGGTATCAGTGATAATTTATCAACCTCTGGAAAGGAGGATGAGATTTCTTTTAGATAGCTAAGACTGACCCTAACAGCTGGAGATGGGGTCAGGTTTCTCTGAGGCTGTATAGAGGAAGAGAAAATCCATGGAAGGAAAGTAAGACTGTTAGGGAGGAAGAAGGCAGGAATGGATGAAGGGTGGATAAGAACAGTCCATTCTACCTGGAGCTCAGGCATTGCTCTCTCAGCTCTTCTGCTTACGTAACAAGTAAGCTCCCTTCTCTATTTGGTTCCAGGTTAAGATTGTTCAGACACCTGGTCCCAGAGGTTGCTTACATCTACCAATGGCATGCCCCTGAAGTAGACTTTCTGGGCACACAGCCTGTACTAGAGTCTTCTCTAGAGTCTATCTAGTGCTCTAAGACTCTGCCCTCTTCCTTTGTCACACATTCATTGTGCTTTTGGTGGGCTGGCTTTTATGACAGGATTTTATATTTTCTTTTATGAATTAATATTCTCCTTGGCATTCTTACCCCATCTGAGGCTTCCATGTCTCATTTGAGATTTCTGTGCTCCACTCAGTGAGAACCATCTTTCCCAGGAGCTCATCATCTGGTCTTTTCTTGTTACACACTTTGAAATCAACTTTGAAAAATCTAAAACCCAACTATGTTTGATTAATCTCCATCCATTACACCAGATTGTTTTCAATACCAAATTATTCTCATTGTCATCATCCAGGGACATGGAATGGGTAGAGGAGAAGCAGCACAGACTGCTGCTGGGAGGAGCCACAGCTATGATTCCTTTGTTGGGAATTGAGGGGAAGACTTCCCAGCTTGGGGATTGGAGGATGAGGCTCCATTTTGCAGCAGGAAGAACTGGTCTGTTTGTTCTGTTTTGAGGAGTTGCTGCCACTGAGGAAAGGGAAAGCACTGTGTTCTTGTAATCATATACTCACCAGTGGCTAATTTCAAAGAATTTTAAGGCATAATCCCAATTTTTCAAAAACACAAATTAAAAACTGATTTACTACAAGGTTGTTTTTCCACTCCTGACAGCAACAATATGTCATAATCTGTCAAACTCCCTCCAGGGAGGAATATATGTTACTGTGAATGAAGGGGTTGACGCAGGCCCTTTTCTTATATTCTCTTCCAGAGACAATACTTTTTTTTGTTTCTTGAAAAGAATATGGTACTAATTTGGCACTTACAGATGCACATGTTTAGACTTTTTACATATATTTAAGACATTTATAAAAGGGTCAAGGATTCAAGTGATAATTACTTTCATGATATTAACCAACTTTGAGCACAAAGTATGTGCTGAGTATTAAAGTGTATTTATTTATTTAGTCTCCACAAACTGCTATGAGGGTAAGTAGTATTATTTATCTGTTAAAGCTAGGACCCAGAGAGAGAAAGTGATTTGTCCAAATTAACCCAGTTGGTAAGCAGCAGAGCTGGATTCAAATTTAGCACTCTATCTCTGAACTATTTGCTTTTCACCACTTACATCTCTTCAAAATCTGTCCTTCACCCTTTTACACACATCCCTTGCAGGTTCTATGTTGTGTTACTTTTCTTATCCTTAGGAGTATTCCTTTGTTGTCTTTTTTTCTTGGCTCCTTTACTCTCCTATTCCTTTTCATGATTTCAGTGTCCTTTCCATTTGGAGACAGGTTCATCCCAGCAAGGAGTGGTCTGACAGGGCCTGAGGGAAGAACTGGATACAATTGAAAGAGGGGTATTGGACTAGATGAAATCAGTGATTAATAAATTAATTCCAGGGGATCAAAATATTCTAAGGGCCTAGAAGAGAGGGATCCAGAATCTTAGTAGATAGAAAGTTATATACAGTGGCCTTGGTGAGCCATCAGACAGCAGAGCATGGGGCCACAGCCCTTCTGTTTCTCACTTGGGTCTGTCCATCACTTCATCTGCTCTATTTCAAGTTCTATTTCTGGTGATGAGAACTTTTATATGCCCTTCCCAGTGTTGTTCCTGTGACAATTTTTGCCTTTTTTTTTTTTTTTTTGGCCTTTGATGGGCTCCTGGACCTTCCTAGATGCAATAGGAAAAAAAAATCCGAGAACAGAAACTATTTCTTAGTTTTTTTCATGCGTCAAAAATTTATTGAATTTTCCATACACAAAAATCACGCCAAGTGGATTTAAAAATTGAATGTAGGACCCGAAACCACAAAACTCCTAGAAGAAAATTAACAGGTTAGAACTTCGACACTGGTTTTGGCAATGATTTTTTGCATTTGACACCAAAGGCAACAAAAGCAAAAATAAACAAGTGAGCCTACATCAAACTAAAAGTTCAGCAAAGGAAACCATCAACAAAATGAAACCCATGGCATGGGAGAAAATATTTGCAAACCATATATCTGACAGGGGGTTAATAATATCTAAAATACACAAGAATTTATGCAACTTAATTTAAAAACAGAAAACAAATGAAATTTAAAAATAGGCAGGGGCACCTGGGTAGCTCAGTTGGTTGTGTCTGCCTTTAGCTCCAGTCATGATACCCCAGTCCTGGGATCAAGCCCCACGTTGGCTCCCTGCCCAGCAGGGAATCTGCTTCTCCCTTTTCCTCTGTCCCTCCCCCTGCTCATGCTCTCTTACTCACACTCTCTCTCTCAAATAAATGAAATATTTTTAAAAAACAGACAAAGGACATGAGTAGACATCTTCCCAAGGAACACATACAAATGTCCAACAGGTACATGGAAAGATGTTCAACATCACTAATCACCAGGGAATTGCAAATCAAAGCTACAGTGAGATATCTCCTTGTACCTGTTAGACTAGCTATTCTCAAAAGACAAGAGATTCCTCATATGAGTGAAATTATATGGTATTTGTCTCTCTCTGACTGACTTATTTCATGTGGAATTTAGGAAACAAAATGTGGAATTTAGGAAACAAACAAACAAAAAAGACAAAAAGAGACATAAAATATTCTCTTAGATACAGAGAAGAAACAGATGGTTGCCAGAGGAGAAGTGGGTGGACGGGATGGGTGAAACAGGTGATGGGGATTAAAGGGTGAACTTATCTTGATGAGCATTGAGAAATGTATAGAATTTTTAAACCATTATATTGTACACCTGAAGCTAATGTAGCATTGTTAATTATACTTGAATAAAAGATATAAAATTAGGAAAAATAAAAATGTTGGATGAAGGAAAAAGAGATGATAAGTCCTGGCAAGGATAAGGAGGGAAGGAACCCTTGCACACTCTTAGTGGAATTTTTTTCCCATTATAAAAGACAGTATGGGGGTTCCCCAAGAAATTAAAAACAGATCTATCATATGATTCAGCAATCCCTTCTCTGAATATATCCAAAGGAAACAAAATATTATCTTGATATGTATACTCCCATGTTTATTGTAGCATTATTCACAACAGCCAAGATGTGGGGACAACCTAATTTTCCATTAGTGGATGAATAGATCTCTCTCTCTGTCTATCTCACTCTTAAACACACACACACACACACACACACACACACACACACACACACACACACACACAGAGGAATACTATTCAACCTTTAAAAAGAAGAAAAGGCTGTAATTTATGAAAATATGGATGAACCTGGAGCACATTGTGCTAAGTGAAATAAGTCAGAGAAAGACAAATGCTGCATGATATCACTTATATGTAAAGCTAAAAAAAATCAAACTCATGGAAACATAGAATTGAAAAGTGGGGTCATGGGCTAAGGATGTGTGAGATAGGTAGAGGTTGATTAAAGGGTATGGACTTTGAGGTATAAGATGAATGAAGTCTGAGGTTCTAATGCATAACATGGTGACTATAATTGATAACACTGTATTGAATAATTAAACTTTGCTAAAAGAATAATACTTAAATGTTCTCACACACAAAGAAGAATGTGTGAGGTGATGGATGTGTTAATTAACTGGATGGAAGGAATCTTTTCACAGTGTGTATGTATCAAATCATCACATTGTATACTTTTTTATACAATTTATACACAATTTTATTTCTCAGTTATACCTCAATAAGGCTGGGGGAAAAAAAACCAACAAACACTTTCTGGAGCCTTTTCCTGTGATGGTGACAGTGGGATAGAGAGAACATGGGAGTATATCCTGTGTGAAGCTTTCCTTGGAGGTCCCTGAAATTAAAACCAGATTAAACTTTCATCACTACATGTTTTGGGATATTATGTTTGTCTAATGAGCCCTTATATTTTCTCTCACTTTCCCGTTGTTTTCAGCTGTAGGATATCTGAGGCAGGAGACTGTGGGAGAATGGAGATTTCTTTCAGAGACCAAAGGTATGTGGCCTAAATGAATCATGACAAAACACTGCCTGGTGTCTTCCCAGGTGTCACATGTTATGTGCGAAGAGGGGGTGAGGAAGAGGTTAAGTGTTGGGTAAGAGCTTGTGGGAGGTGAGCTCTTTGCTACTGCATGTTTTTGTATTCTGGTGAAAATGTACAATTACATGGCATGCTGATTTAAATTTGTTTTAACACCAGATATAAAATTCTCAGAAGAAAGATTATCAACTTGCCTATTTATTAAAAATCAAGCAAGCTGTGGCTGAAAATGTTTAATGAAAATAGACTCTTTGGGGGAAACCATGCTGAACTACCGTTGCTTAAGGGATTGTGTGCAGGTTCCTATTATTGGCAGGGCACTCACTCCATCAGCGTGAGTGACATCCTTCTCTCCTCTGGCCTTCCGCTTCACTGGCCCATGGCCATTACCATTCTCAAGGTTAAGCTATGAACAAGAGTGTTATTAGTTGGAAGGCTGAGAGTGTGAGAATCTTTCCCTTTTGGTCTTAATTCTGAATAATGTTCACTAGCAATTTAAGCCTGTCTTTTCACCCACAAAACCAATGTGATTCTCTTGCTTTGTTCTTTTTACCTTGCTGAGCCTCAGTTTCCTTGTCTATTAAGTGGAGAACATAGATTTTCGAGTTTCTTTCCAGCTCTGGTCTCCTGTGGTGTCTATGATCTGACAGCCTTGAGAAGAGGACGAAAGAAGCTCATCAGTGGGGAACCTCATCTTAAGTAGCAAAAGAGTTTCTGAAAAAAATACATGTAGAAAATTGAATTTTAAACATGCCAAAAAAATGGTTTTTGAAGGAAATTTTTAGTGACCTGCTTTGGAAAGTTCTTTTCTCCAACTTCACCTAATTTGATGTGTTTTGATAGCTGGACTTAAAATAACCACTTATCTCTTGTTGTCTCTCTATAAAATATAAACTTGTTTTGCCATATGCTTGTTAAATGGGAAAAGCATCAATAAAATCTTCAATCTCCATGGTGCTGTGTGGAAATCATCCGAAGAGAGTTAAATATACAGTATTTGCCTCTGGGAGAGTGTCTGATATATCAGTTGTGTGTATACATGAAGGACAAAAAAACAAGTGAAATTATGATATTTTAATTGAGTACAAGGAATACCAAATATCTCAAGTGACATACTATGTGAATTTCTATTCAGTGGATGGAAGAAGATATCATCTTGTGTAGTAAATTAAAGAGCACAGGTTGAAGGACATCAGAATTTATGAACCCCCATAGGGAAAGAGAGATGACCCACTGATTTGGGGAGAAGAAGGCATGATCATCGGATGACATCTGGAAGACTCGAAAATGTGAGCTTAGCTCATTCTGAGGAAGATCCAGTTTTCTTTACTGTAGTGGGTGGATAGTGCGCTCCAAATATGTCTGTACCTAAACCCTGGAATCTGTCACTCTGTTACCCTGCATGGCAAAAGGGACGTTTGCAGCTGTGATTAAGGTTGGGGAGATGAACCTGGTCTAATTATATTAGTCCTTTAAATCAGAGAACCTTTCTCAAAGATGTGATCAGTAAAAAAGGGTCAGAAAGATGAGGTGTTGTTGGCTTTGGAAATGGAGGAACAGGCTGTGAGCTAAGGAATGCTGACAGCCTCTAGAAGGTAGAAGAGTTGACAAAACAGATTCTCCCTGAGAACCTCCAGAAAGGAATATAGCTCTGCCGACACCTTGATTTCAGTTGATGAGAAGTGTATGAGACTTCTGACTTACACAACTGTAAGATAATAAATTTGTTGTTTTAAGCAACTAAATTTGGAGTAATTTGTTACAGCAGCAATAGAAAAACAATATACACATCCAGGCAGAGGTAAAATGTTTTATGACATGCTCTAGTCATACCTTCACTGTGTTCATTTTGTTGGTGAAATTTAAATCTCTGAAATTTAAATCATGGTTACTATTGGGGTCGATAATAGATATTTGATAATTTCATGAAATACCTGGGTTTGGATCCCATTGGATTTTTTCTCTCATTTATTTACTTTAATGTTGAATGAAATATTTTCAACATCTAAATCACAGGAAGCAGGGTGACTGGTGAGAAATGTTTGTTTAATAATTTGACAATTTGTCTTCATGGTAGCTAGACCATACTGAATTTTATAAGGTTTTAAGTTCAAAATTGATTTCAAATATGATGCTTAGTAGGCACCCTCTTTGCCAGTGTGGTGAGAGAGAAGGGCATAGGCTCTGGGAGTCAGATATTCCTCAATTCAAATTCTAGCTCTACCACTTAGTAGTTGTGTGAATTTGGACAAGTGGCTCAATTTCTGCAAGTATCCGTTTTCTCTTCCTTACTTAGGAGTTAATAACTGCTTTTGCAATGAGGATTAAGTCAGTTTGTGTTTGTTAACAGGCTACCACACTCTCTGGCTCCGAGTTGTATTTCTTTCTTTACTACCTTCTTTGTTTGCTGCATAAGTCCTTTTACAATGAGTTCATTCAAATTTCAGTGTGGAGTTACTTACTGAGATACTTGAAATTAGATTTCTACTGCCTGCTGTTCAGCACTTTTCCTTTTAAATAGTAGCCCAAACTTGTTGCCAAATGATAATTAATATATTCTTTTACTATCTAAGATAGTAGGGGTCCCAGATTAAATCTAAATTATTTCCTCCCTAGGATTCATGGGGGAGTTGGGGGATCTTTACTTTATCAAACCAAAGAACCTCATAGGAAAGAATTCAATCTATGAGAGGGAGAAATGGTAAAAGTCTGGTTTCAGGTCAGTGGCCTAGGGCTCCAAGGGGCCAACAGCAAGGTGTATGTGGAGTTTTGGGGGCAGAGCTCAATTTCAATCAGACAAGGCTCTTACTTATCATGTTTCCTTAGAAGTTTTTCTTTTCTTTTTCTTTCTTTTTTTTTTTTTTTTTGTTGTTGTTGTTTTAATTAGAAGGGGTTTTATGCCTTAGAAGGTTTGAGTACTACTTCCCTTTGATATAGAATGTTGGGATATGGAGAAAATTTAACTCAGAAGTCAAAATGAGCAGTATTCATACTAAAATTATGCTACTGCTTTCCTCATATAAGATTTTCCAGGACTTAAGATTTTTTTAATCTGACATTTGGCAGGATTCTTATTTCTATTTAAATTTGTGGGTCATGGCTAATGTTCATCAATCACTTAATATGTGCATATGATCTCAAACTCAGTTGAGTTTATAGCCACATTTATTTATAAACTTATTTTATTATTAATGATTTCTAAATTTTTATTAGACATTGTTGCTGCATCAAAATGACTTTCTTGAGTCTGCAACCATTTGTGTTTATCTCCATTTCACAATATGACTTTTTAGAAAGTATTCTTATGATGTAATGTCTTTTTCTCTTGGGTGTGACACCATTTCTTTGCTTTTTAACAATTGTCTTCGTTAAAACATCCTATTGCTTCAGATCTCTATTAGAAATACAGATATTTCCCCTCTTTTTGTCACAACGAATAATTGGATACATAAACTGAAAGGCTAAATCAGGTTATACAACTCATAACAAACAGAGGAGGAACAGCACCCATCAATAGTAGTCCACAAAACAATTTAAACTTATCAGATATATTCCTGAAGTATGATTGAGCAACCAGTTCTCATGTTTCTTTTTCTTGAAAGCAAAAGAACTGTTGTGACCTCAGGAGGTAAACCCTGTTATTTACTAATAGCCAAAGTCACCTATGCCTTCTATTATACAAAGAAATAAAAGCAAAAGTTGCTCAAGGTCCTGGGAAATCCTGGCTACATCCTAGAACACATTTTAATGTTGTGGCACTTAGAGTTGTGTTTTCATCATGGAGCTTTCTTTTGAGTAGCAGTGGTTCTTAGCCCTTCTAGTCCATGTGGGGAGCTTCTAAGAAATACTGATGCTCATGCTCCTGGACAAATCAGAATTCGCCTCTATAAATCTAATATGGCGCCTAATTAAGGGCCTGTCGCTCAAGTGTTGAATTCAACATTCATTCATTTCTGGAGAGAGCAGATGAACATGGCTTACAGGGCAGCCTTGTGGGTTTTTCTATAGCTAGCCTGGTCGCTTGTCTGAGGAATTTAAAATTTTAACATTTATTAATGGGATCTCTTGAAATATTAGTTTTCACACCCCGTAAGGAGGGTTGCTATTAATAACAGAAATAGAGTTCATAGGTTTTTTTGTTTTTTGTTTTCCTCCCATCCCATTCACTTGTTGGGGAATTCAGATTCATGCCTTTGACCATTCACCTATACAATGGAAAACAATTGGCTAAAGAATACTCAAGCTATGTATTCAATTAACAGCTAATCTGCATCCTGGCAGTTTCTTCAAGCTGCTCTGGAGGCTAGTATGGTCTGTTATGGGAAGTTTCCAGCCAAAGGTATTAATTAAGACTCATTAGGGTAGTCAAAATAGATTGTCTGTTTTGCTTCCATCTTCAGTCTCTGGCATCTCCATTAGTCATACAGTCATAGCCATGGTCGTGACTCTAACTTTTGTTTACTTACCCTCTACATGGATCTGCCAGTTTCACCTCTGCAGTTTCACCTCTTGGCATGCCCACCTGGTATCCTTACTCCCTGGTCCTCCTACTCATCCTACACGCTTCCTTCCCAAATCTGCATCCCTATTCTGCCATTCTTGCTATTGTTGCTCTTTTGCCAATATTTTCCTTATCTGTCTTGACACTCATCTGTTCTGATGCTCTCCACTTTTGAACCTGAGCTCTGTATCTATTCTCCCTCTTGACCTCTACCCACCTCTGCTAGCCTTCATCCACTCAGGAGACTGAGTCATGAATTTCTGCCAAATTATGTAAAAAAAGAGAAAAAGTTAATTTTCCTTTCCTAAAAGAGATTTTAACCAAGTTCTGTTTTTGCTACTGTTATGAAGGCCTTTTATATCGGTGCTTGCCTGCATTTTGGTAAAATAACCCATTGTAAGATAAATGGAAAATTCTCTAAGTATAACTAGAGTATATTATAAAATTACATATAGAACACTGGGACAGCAGGGAGCAATTAGCATGCAAAATACAACCTGCAATTACAAATAATAATAATTACATATAGGAGTATTTAATTTTTCATATCTTATAAAATACAGCAAGGAAAATTAATCTGAAGCCAAAGTCTTGTGTCTGGAAGGAGTTATGTCAAGTTAAATAAGCATCAGTCTTTGGTGATTTGGTGATTTTAAAAGACCAGATCAGCGGACACTTCTGCAGACTAAATGATATTTTCTGACCTTAAAAGCATCATTTCTGTCCACTGTAAGACTATATCAAAATCAGGTTTGTGGCTAATTTGAGGATCTTTGTAGTTCAGACTATGTCCAACATTTTATTGGGAATTTCATGGGCATTCTGGTTCTGAGAAAGGAAAAGACATTTTTTTTGTAACTCAAATGTTATTTTCCCAAGTTCTGTAATATATATTCAATTAGATTTAATTGGAATTAATGGTTCTCATGGAACAAGGGTATTTGACCATTTAAATTTCTGAGTAGTGGGAGTCCACATGGTAAACAGAATATGCACCACTATAAAGTAAACCCTTTCTATTTACAGTGATTCAGCAAAACCTGAGTGTCTTTGACTAAATAGATTACTAACAGAATTGAAAAACCAGGTGAGGGAAGTTCAAGAATAATCTTTCCAAAGAAAGCTATGCCCAATATGAATATTAAACATTAGTGTTTAAGAGTTTAAAAAAAACCAACCCCTTAAATTTTTGAAGAAGATTTTCTTTATGAAGCAATTCAGGGCTCTTTATACTGCCTGAAAAACAAGGCAAAAACCTGGTTTCTTACAGGTGCTTGACATAATGTGAAAAGTGTTATTTTGTTTTCCCTATAGGAGTAAAAAGATAATAGGACAGTCCTAGATTCTCAAAATAGATTCTTATCTAGGTAAGGGACAGAAACACACTTCTCCTTATTCAATTGTTAATCATTCCAGAGGGGGTGGGCTCATTTTTGTTGTGTTGTGATATTAAAGGAGACCAGTTTAGGGTAAAATAATAGAAGTCATGGCTTTTTTTTTTTTTTTAATGCATCATTAAAATATCAGTCCTTGAATGGAAAATGATAATTCACATTTTATTCAGAAGTTTCTGATTCCTGGAATTCTTAATAAAAATTCCATAGCTTCCAGAAATAAGTTTCAATGTCTATAATTTATGCTATTAAGTTGCTCTTATAATTTATGTAAGTAAACATAGGGAAACATCTTTTTCTAAAAGCTTCCAGAAAAATGGTAGACAAAACATTCAAAGATATCAATCAGATTTGTGTCATGATTGAAGTATTCAGGGGATTTCCATATTGATCTAAACCAGTACTTAGTGTACCCCTTGCCTCCACCAACAGTATTGGCATCACCTGGGAGGGGGGAAGAGTAAGGGTTGTTGGAAATGCAAATTCTCTGCCCCTCCCCCAAATCCACTGAATCAGAAGCTCTTCAGGTTCTCTTCAGGAATTGAGCAATCTTAATTTTAACAAGTCCTACTGGTGATTCCACTGCATGCTAAAGTTTGAAAAATAGATCAATGTGTCCAGTCATCTATTCATTGATTCATTCATAATAGCTGTTGCCACCAAATATGTACCATATAGTATTCTAAATTGCTATGAAGGAATGGGAGGCAAGGAAAGTGACAGGGAAAAAAGGGAGATCAAGGTTGCATATCTGGATCACCCTTGAAGATAAAAGTGCCTGGAATTTACCTCATACCCCAGTGAACCACCACCTTCTCGTGATAGTCGTGCCTCCGCTCAAGGAATCAGGCAGAATGGTGAAAGCTTTCCTAACATCTGGAGAAAGGACAAAATATTGATGGAAGATCCCTTCTCTGTAGGCAAAGGCTGCGCACAGAGCAAGAGGAGTATTTCCACAAGAGGAGTATCTTCATCGTTTGGTGGCAAGTCTGTTTACTATGTTTGTACGAAGTGAGAGGAAACATACAGAGAATATAAGACTTCTAAGGAATGGGTGTGTTTCCAGGCATCACTCAGCTCAGAATATATTTTATACAGTAGATATTTATAAAACTCTTCCTGTCACTGAGGTACAAAGCACAGGGCTCTGGCAGAGCATGTGTGGAATTTTAAAAGAGGAACTTAGGTTCCAGCCAAATTGGACCATCATTTTTTCCTGAACATTTCCCACCTCCTCCCATTTCCTAGGCTTTGATCAACCTCTTTCTGCCATCTGGAATGCCTCCACTTCATTTCTACTTCTCAAAATCCCATAAATTCACTAAGGCACACTTAAAAAATCCTTTTAAAAAATATGGCCTGATATCCCTCTGCCCCTCAGTGTAATACAATGTCTCCTTCCTTCAGTTTCCTCACAGTACTTGATGTGCACCTTTGTGTTTTGGGCCCCATGTTCACACTGTCTTACGTAGAAATATAGGTGGTTTCCTATCAATGAATCTAACTTACTATCCATCCCCATCAGCTATAGAAAACACTTGATTTTTCCACTTCAAGTTTACTCATTCACTAGTCAGGTCGGGACTATAATTCAGTCAGTTTAGGTTCATGCCTCCTACCAGGGCTGCTGTTCCCTTATAGGTATCTCCCTTCGCCTTTCCAGACTCTAGAAAGGAAGCTCAGGGGACTCATGACATGGGGGATGCAGGTGTGCCTGGTTCGTCTTCTATGACATCTCACTGTTTCTGTTCGGGAGGTATCTCTGGTTGGTATAGCTCTGGCTGGTATTGCTCATCTGCGTTCTAGGTATGGTCACTGTCTCCCTACTATCTTCTCTCTCAATAATACTCCCACTGGTGAAGCTGTCCCCATACTCCCCGGCCTTTCAGCATCTGCTAAGGGTCCCCCATCTCCCTGATGCAGCATTCTCAGGTAGGCTCAAGGACTCTTTTTCACACACTGAGGTTCTTCATTTTCAGATACCTTCCATGTCCCTCTGCAAGGACTCCAGAGATTTCTCTGGGTTACCTTCTAGAGTAGAGGGTGGGGTTTATCTCAGACTCTCAGCCTAAACACAACTTGCTACTAATTCTACTCTGTGGGCTCAGGGTGGCCCAGTTCACTCAGTGAGGAGTGAACTGGGTCACTCTCCTCTAAGGGTCCCTGTAGGAAATGATGCTCAAGCATCCTGCATCCTGGGATTATCAGCCTACCTGTTTCTGCATCCTCCCTCCCCACCCAAAGCTTTCAGTCCCAGAGGTACCCAAGACAGAAGCATCTCAATTCTCTGGATCTCCCCACCCTTTCCTCAGTTTCCTCCTCCAGCCTCAGGATGGGCTTTCCTCAAATCCCTCTTCTTTTCCCTACCATCTCCCTACTATTGTTTACGGTTAAAACTACAATCCAGTCTTCTATGATTGGCCAGTTAGTGTTTTGAAGCACATCTTTGAGATTCCTGAGAAAATCCTTTGCCTTTCATGTGTCTAGCTCTTGTATTTGAAAGCTAGGGGTTTTCATGTCTATTGTGAACCCTCTAAATTTAAAAAAAAAAAAAAAAAGAAAGTCATAATGTGGCTCTGAGTTCTTTATTCTAGGCAGATGCACCCTCTCCCTGAAAATGGTGAGCACATTGTTCTCCGTGTGTGGGGAGCCCCAGGGAACGTTTCATTTGGAATGAAAAATAGAGATATTGAAAAACAAATGAAAAATATGATTTTTTTTTTTGCTACACCTCTTTTGGTTTGTCACAGTCTGCCTTTTGTCATATTACATATCTTCTTCTTGGTTTCATATACCTCTTCCACTTTTCTACTAACACTCGCTCAGACTGTCAACTTGAGGTAAGAGGAGCCAAAACCCTATTCATCTCTAGATGCTATTCAGCACCTAGTGGGGTACTATCTTCAGAAGTATTTCTTTCAGTGTATTAATTCTCAATATTTTACTAACATTAAATAAATTTTAATCAATATTTTAATAACATTAAATAAATAGCTATTTTATAGCAATTTGTTTATTACTGGAAAAAAAAATTTCCTTTGCCTGTGTCATCTTTTTGAGCTGCTTATTTAAATCCTGAGTAGAAAATAAAATTCTCTCAGGAATTTACCCGTGATTCCCTAAAGCTTACACTGCCTTTATTTATAGTGATGATACTAAAAACCACCACCTAATACTGCTTTTAAAAAAGGTGGAGGCACCAGCACTCATTAGTTTTGCCTAATTAAAAGAGTGCTCAAATCTGTTTCATTTTATTTTATTTTATTTTAATTTTTTCAGTGTTTCAGAATTCATTGTTTATACACCACACCCAGTGCTGTATGCAATACCTACACTCCATAATACCCACCAGCAGGCTCACCCAACCCCCAACCCTCTCCCCTCCAAAATCCTCACTTTGTTTCTCAGAGCCCACAGTCTCTCATGGTTTGTTTCCCCCTCTGATTTCCCCCAACTCACTTCTCCTCTCCATGTCCCCATGTCCTCTGTGTTATTCCTTATGCTCCATAGATAAGTGAAACCATATTATACTTGACTCTCTCTGCTTGACCTATTTCACTCAGCATAATCTCCTCCAGTCCTGTCCATGCTGATACAAAAGTTAGGTATTCACCCTTTCTGATGGAGGCATAATTCTCCATTGTGTATATGGACCATATCTTCTTTATCCATTTGTCTGTTCAAGGGCATCTTGGTTCTTTCCACAGTTTGGCGACTGTGGCCATTGCTGCTATGAACATTGGGGTACAGGTGGTCTTTCTTTTCACTACACCTGTATCTTTGGGGCAAATACCCAGCAGTGCAATTGCAGGGTCATAGGGTAGCTCTATGTTTCATTTTTTGAAGAATCTCCACACTGTTCACCAAAGTGGCTGCACCAGCTTGCATTTCCACCAACAGTGTAAGAGGGTTCCCCTTTCTCCACATCCTCTCCAACACTTGTTGTTTACTGTCTTGTTAATTTTGGCCATTCTAACTGGTATAAGGCGGTATCTCAATGTGGTTTTGATTTGAATCTCCTTGATGGCTAATGATGATGAACATTTTATCATGTGTCTATTAGCCATTTGCACGTCTTCTTTGGAGAAGTGTCTGTTCATGTCTTCTGCCCGTTTTTTGACGTGTTTATCTGTTTTGTGTGTGTTCAGTTTGAGGAGTTCTTTACAATCTTGGATATCAGCCCTTTGTCTGTAGTGTCATTTGTGAATATTTTCTCCCATTCTGTGGGTTGCCTCTTTGTTTTATTGACTGTTTCCTTTGCTGTGCAGAAGCTTTTGATCTAGATGATGTCCCCAAAGCTCATTTTCGCTTTTGTTTCCTTTGCTTTTGGAGACATATCTTGAAAGAAGTTGCTGTGGCTGATGTTGAAGAGTTTACTGCCTATGCTCTCTTCTAGGATTTTGATAGATTCCTGCCCCATGTTGAGGTCTTTTATCCATTTTGAGTTTATCTTTGTGTCTGGTGTAAGAGAATGTTGAGTTTCATTCTTCTAAACATAGATGCACAATTTTCCCAGCCCCGTTTATTGAAGAGACTGTCTTTTTCCCACTGTATATTTTTTCCTGCTTTGCCAAAGATTATTTGACCATAGAGTTGAGGGTCCATATCTGAGCTGTCTACTCTGTTCCACTGATCTATATGTCTGTTTTTGTCCCAGTACCATCCTGTCTTGGTGATCACAGCTTTTTTTTTTTTTTTTTTTTTTGGTGATCACAGCTTTGTAGTGTAGCTTGAAATTAGACAATGTGATGCCCCCAGTTTTGTTTTTCTTTTTCAACATTTCCTTAGCAATTTGGGGTCTCTTCTGGTTCCATACATATTGTAGGATTGTTTGTTCCAGCTTTTTGAAAAATGCCAGTGGAATTTTGATTGGGATGGCATTGAAAATAAAGATTACTCTAGGCAGTATAAACATTTTAACAGTGTTTATTCTTCTGATCCAAGAGCATGGAATGGTCTTCCATCTTTTTGTGTCTTCTTCAGTTTCTTTCATGAGTGTTCTGTAGTTCTTCGAGTACAGATCCTTTACCTCCTTGGTTATGTTTATTCCCAGGTATCTTATGGTTCTTGGTGCTATAGTAAATGGAATCGATTCTCTAAATTCCCTTTCTATATCAAATCTGATTCTTATAGCTATTAACCACCTATGTGAGTTCTTTCTCTCCCTCTCCCCCTCCCTGTCTCCTCCATCTATCTTTCCTTTTCCTTTTGTCCCCCTTCCTCCCTCCTCTGCCAGCTTGCTCTCTCACCTGAATGTGCATTTTGAAGGCAGGTGTATAGACCGAAGAAGGTCCTTAAACACTGGTGTCTGAAGAATGGGTCTAGGCTGTTATGATGATGGGGAAGGCCAACTGGCTTGCTCATTTTGGTTCTCATATATCTCAACTTGTAACAAAATCAACAAGAACCTTGAGTCTGGTCCCTGAAATCTGCAAGAGTAGAAGAATATTAGCAGGGTTTTTTGGTTTGGTGCTCTAAAGACAGAGGCTTGTATTATTCAAATTAATAAAGATTTGTGAGCACAAAAGGAATATCTACCTATCCATAGTGTTGATATAGATGGATAATACTTACCTCTCTATAGTATCTGTTGTCATTTTATAGATCAAGACTTGTATCTTTAGTTCTCACAATTATTTTTTAATATTTTATCTATTTATTTATCAAAGAGCACACATGGAGGGGGAGCAGCAAGCAGAGGGAGAAGCAGACTCTCCGCTGAGCAAGGGCCCTATGTGGGACTCAGTCCCAGGACCCTGGGAGCATGACTGGAGCTGAAGACAGCCGCTCAACTGATTGAGACACCCAGGTGTCCCTCTCACAATTATTTCAATAATCAAAATATGAAACTTGCATATATGAGTCAGAGTCTTAGTTAGAGCTGCCTTGACCAGGAGAGTGGGTCATGGAGAGACTTACCAGCAGCCTGGATCACCTGGCTCAGGCTCCATGTCCCTGAGGCTCTTGTCACCACAGCTGCAGAGTGTTAGGTGCTGCACTTAGGTCGCCAACCTGGACCCAGCGGGCACAGAGATCGGATGCTGCTGATACTGCTGCCTCCAGGGCACGTGATCTTGCCACCACAGCTACCAGGGCAGAAGCAAGCTTCCCCTCCCTCCTGTGATCCTCTCGGCTTTATGCTGCTGGCAGGAGGAGGTGTGTCTTATTTAGTCAGGAGCTGGCACCCTGGTTGCAAGTTCGGCTTGAGAAAGTGATACTCTGACAGGCTGAGCCTGGGTGGTGGGAGAGAGGAAAGGGGAGAGTCCAACAGGACTGCAAAGAGAGAACATTTTCAGGCAACTGAGGAGTGGGAGGAGATTCAGAGGAATGGCAGCCAAATAAGGAGAGATGTCCACTTAATTGCAGTTAGAAGGATCTTGGGGGAGGGCCACAGATGGAGGGACATTTGCAACAGTTAGGCTCTTGCTCATCTAGGGGAAGAGCTCTATGCTTCTGTGTTTGGAATATAATATCAAAAATATTGTGGAGGAATAAACTGCTTGGTAAAGTTTGGTATCTATCTCACTGTATATTAAGTATTTTTATTTCTTTGTTATCCCCCCTTCTCCCCTTTTTTCCTTCAGTGTTCTAAAAAGAGAATTTTGGAAAAAAAAGAGGAAGAAAACTTTGGGTTGATAGACTCCAGTCTTACATGTAGATGATAGTTTCTCTTAGCATAATCTCCTTCAACATTTTGGCTTTCTATGCTGTCTCAGTCTCTCTCTCTAACCTAATGGAGATAATATATAAAACCCAGATTGTTGAAGGAACTGCCAGAGAGCAAAAGAACTTCCTTTTTGATTTCTTGCCATAAGTCTTCTGACTTTCTATGTCTTAGGCATAAAACAAAGGAAATAAATAAATCATTTAGGTGAGAATTCATGTTGAGAAATATAAGAAATATAAGGAATATAACACGCTTTTTCTAATTGGAAGAGAATAACTTTCTATCCTCACTTAAAAAATAAACAAGAATCTTTCCCATACTAAGAAGACTATTGATGTACTCTCAGAGGATGGGATGTAAAAGAACAGTGTCTCTGACCATTTCTCCTCTGAGAAGTCACTGCAAAATAAGAACGGTAACAGCAACAAAATTACAGGTGTTCAACTTTATCTTTGATCCAGCCAGGAAATATCTGAAACTCCAAAGTTTAGTATAGGAAGGTGGGAAGTGGATGTGTGACTGTTCAGCCATTTAGCAGATCAAAGGTAGATTGAATCTAAAGAGGTGTGTGTGGCATTTGGGGGAGGTTATCAGTGAGAAGATGGGTGATTTACCCTGTCGAATTTCAGGAACTCTTAGAAATAGAAAACACCAGGTACCACACAGGATGGAAGAGTCAGGAAACTGAAAACAAGAGATCCATTTGTTTAAGGAGCAATTGGACCCCAGTTCCCACCTTCATTCTGAGAAGTTAGACGACTACCCTTCCTGTATCCCAATAAAAGTTGAGATCCATGTCTTGGAGAAATTCCAGAAATAGTTTTTGGAATTGCAAATAGCACACATAGAAGAGAGCAGTGATTTGGCTCCGGATGGCAAACAGAGGAACTACAAGAAACTCTGCATTTATAATAAAGGGCCTCTACAGTGTTCTTTCATCACCTCACTTGAAAATATCAGCAGCCAGATTCCTATCCCAGGGAAGGGATTAATGGAAACTCAGAAACCGACCAGAACTACAAATAAAGATATTTTGGTGGGGTCTCAATGAAGAGCTAGATCCCTACTTGATTGCCCTACAACAAAGTTCACTAGTTGTCAAGCCCTGCCTATATAGCAAGGTTCCTGATCAGCATTTTAATACCTCATTTTTAACTATAAACAAATGACCAGACATTTAAAGAAAGCCTCCAACATGAACGTGCCCTCCCCCACCCAAATTAAGAAACTCAGAAGTAACAGAGGCAATGCAGGGAATTAAAACAAAATAAAACAAAACAAAACAAAAAAAACAACCCTATAAATTAACTCTAGTTAATATTGTTAATGAAATAAAAATGCAAAGCTATAAAACAAATATAGTCAGAGTAAAGGGCCCTTGAAAATTCAAAATGATACTTGAAATTAAAAATGCTCATCATGATTTGGAAGATAAAATCAAGGAACGCTCCCAGGAAGAAAAAACAATAATGACATGAACACGAAGGGAGAGGAGTTAAGACAAGTAGAGGCTTCATCTAGGAGGTCCAGTATCCTCACAAATACGAGTTTCATAAAGAGAAAAAAAAAAGATAGTGATAGAGAGGACATTTTCAAAGTAATAACAAAACAAAATTTCCTTGGATATGGGTCTCCAGATTAAAAGAACCCACCATATATCAAGCACAATGAATGAAAGCTATACCCCTATTGAGCATGTCATTGTGAAATTTTGGAACAACAGGAATAGCGATATAACTCAAAAAGCCTCCAGAGAGAAAAAGCGGACACATACAAAGGATTATGAATTAGAGTCATATCAGCTCTCTCAACAACACTGCAGACTAGAAGAAAATCTTCAAAATTCTGAGGGAAAATTATTCCCTCCTTACTTGTAGATTCATGTTTTTTTTTTTTCCCCCCAGTTCTGTCAATTCTTAACCCAGTTAAACTGTCATCCAAGTGTGAAGATAGAATAAAGTTATTTCAGGAATACAAAGCCACACAAAAAAATTTACTATCCAGGACTACCTGGGTGGCTCAGTTAGTTAAGCATCCAACTCTTGGTTTTGGCTCAGGTCAAGGTCTCAGGCCTGTGAGATCAGCCAGTGTGGGGCTCTGTGCTCAGCACAGATTCTGCTTGAGATTTTTTCCCCTTTTCCTTTCCCTCTGCTCCCCGCAACCCACCCACCCTGGTCATGCACATACATGCACATGCACGTGCTTTCTCTCTCTTGCTCTCAAAAAATAAATTTACTATCCATGCAAGATTTGTAGCTATCAGCATGAAAAGATATAAACATGTATAGTGGGCAGTTTAGCTGTGGGTGGTAGGTGGTAACAGGAGAGTTATGGGGAAGACAGTTGCTAGGCAGAATAAGGAAACCTGGGGTCCTTATGTATAAGTGAGCACACAGTAAATGTTCAACTTATATTTGTTAATAAAAGTACACTGATATGAAGATGGATGATGTTGTAATGGGTAAAACCCAGGTTATGGCCATTATGAAACTTAGTTGAACTCAATAAAGCTTTTGAAACTATCACTCTGGGTTTGACAAAAATTTGGCAATCTCAGATCCCTTAGAAAGAAATCAATATCTAGAAGAGTGTGATCCTGGTAGTGAATTGGCAAAGAGAATTGTGTACAGATTATGAAGCAAAAGAAGGAACAGAAAGGAGAAACCTGTAAAGAAGGGGCTGGCAAAGTGTTTGCAAATATTTTAGGCTTTTCAGGCCATATGGCCTTTGTCCCTTTGTCACAACTACTCAATTCTGCTGTTATAGGGCAGAAGAGTTATAGACAATACATAAATGAATACATAAATGAATAAGCATGGCTATGTTTTAGCAAATACTTCTATTTTTACATATAAGAGTCATTCATGGTTCACAGGCAGCATAAAAACAGGTGGCAGTGTTTGCCAGTGTGTGTTCTAAACTAGCAAAGACCAAGGGATTGTATTTTCTAGCAGTATAAAACCAATGACAAGGGTTCAACATTTGCCTGATCCCCTCCACAGACGGTACCAAGTAATCCAAAATGGAAATGTATATTCCTCCCCAGGCTTAAAATGATGAGGGCATTAGTTGGAAAATGCTAGGGCTAAGTAGGGGAAATCATGATAGTTAACAATTTTTTATAAAAAACAAAAAAACAAAAAACCCCAATAAACCAGAAAAAGGGGTACAAGGACTTTGCTGTTATAGCTGCTAAGCACAAAGCAGTCAGTAGTATTTGTGGAAGATGCTGGTCACTGTAAGAGAAAAATAGAGTGAATTGGTCTTCTCATATTTATTAAAGGGATTTGAGTCAAGCCAAATAGACAACCAAGGGAATAACATGAATCGTCTGGTTGTATCTAGGTGTTCATGTTTCTTTAAATTTTGCTTCAAATCACTTATAAATTTATGACGAAACCATTATGATTGCCTATAATTGTTCTTTGTGAGTAAAGAAGGCAAGATGGAGAGTCAAGAGACATGAATCTGAGTCTCAGCTCTAGCAACGAGCTGTATGTGTTTGGCAAGTAATTTAACCTTTCCAAATCTGTTCTGATTCTTCTTTCTTAGGATTAAGTGTTCGACTGTATAATTTATGAAGTGACTTCCTGATCTAAAACTCTATATCTAAATGTATTTAAAATGTTCAACTTAAAGTACATACAAAATAGTATGCTCTCTTTTATTTAAGAATGTTTTTGGGATATGATTATATTAAAAATGGGAAGACAAAAAGTGAAAAAAAAAAGGGGGGTAAAGAAGGAAGAGACAGAATAGAGGTAAAGGAGAGAGAAATTAGACTTCTCTGATTAAACTTGTGTTTGTAGATTTGGATTTGGAACCATGCAAATATTCACGTGATTCTAAAATAAAATAGTAGAAAAACATTCTCATAATTGAAAGGAAATGAACCTGTTTATGGGGTGGTGGCATAATGGAAATGAATTCAAGTAATTATAACACTGAGTAATTTGATCATTCATCCTAGTAGAATGTATCATCCTGAGGACAAAAAGAACTTAAAATTTTTTAAACTATTTTCAGTTAATGTATTATTGGTGGTAATTTTGGTATTTTTATTCTGAATCTGATATGCATATATGGTGTATATAATATGGTGTTATTGAGAAATGAGATTTTTGGCATAGGAGAAAAGAGCTAACATTTATCATACTTGTGAGATTAAATACAAATATATAGATCAGAATTGAATTGGAAAGAATAGTATAAAATCAGGAGATATTCTATTTTGAAGAACATATTTTGCCTATCTCTGTTCCTGAGAAAGTCTAGAAGCAATCACCTACCCAGTAGCATTCTAAATACATCAAAGTACACTCTGCTCTCTCAGCAGAGCGAGACTTTGGTGTTTAGGTTTATTGAGTCTCCTAGTTCCCCTGTGCGTGGACAGGATCTCAGAGTGGCTGAGCCTAGCTGCAGAATCTTCCAGATGGAGCTTCCATATCAAGGTGAACTTAACCATTAACAGCAGTGGAATCAACGGACAGGGGACTAATGGAAATCATGGTCAGACTTAGAGGGGACGTACTAGTGAGAACCCACGTGGGGTTGATCAGCATGGGAAAATCATAGGGCTCTGGCTTTGCTGAAAGCAAACAGACTGTGAGTGCCAGTCCCTGACATTAGCAACAGAAAACAGAATGCCAAGGGAGATTAGACTCTTCCAAACTCCCTCAGTAGCCTCTGTAGCTAGCTCATAGTCAAGTAGTCAGACAGAGGGCCGGGTCTCCCTCCCCGACTAAGGCCATGAGGTTCTCTGAGCCACACTCCTTTCCCCACACCCAGACATTATTTGGGAGCAGAGGAGAAAGAGCTCTGAAATGTTCTTCATTTTCCTGATTTATATAAGCCAAGTCTGAGTTCCTTATGGACACATTTTAAATTGTTGGATTGAGATTATTGAGTGGGACCAAACAATTTGTTCCCTGTCTGCAACTCAGTGAATGGTGCTGATGAACAAGACCAGATCAATTATAGATAAAATAATAGGCCCATTTCTTTCTTTTTTACAAATCTGAATTGTAAGGCAATTTTCCATCTCACCGAACAGTTTATCAAGACAGTTATTAATAATTCTCCTCTTTTGAAAAAAACCAATCATTTACCAGTTGACTGCTGTTTCCTTAAATAAAACAGTATTTACCTTACCAGCTAACTTAAAACAGCGCTCACTCTCTCACACGCACAGACACACACGCTTAAAGTGTATAGTTTCTCAGAGTATATGGAGTAATATGGAGTAGGAAGGGAGCAGGGACTTCTTCTGAAGAAGTTGCAAAGTTAAGTGCTCACAGGGACCCAGACAGGTGAGAACGGAAATGGTGAAATCCTACTGGCTGGGACTCTGGCACCCTGAGGAACCCATGCCTGCCTATGGGGAGGAGGCCAGTGCTCTGCTCTGGGGTTTACAGATGTTTTAAGACAGTTGGATGTATAAACGTATAACTGAAACCTGTTTCTTAATGTTGGCACCTGGATAAAACAAAAACCCTACTGTGACAGCCGGACATCCCAAGTGGGCAGGTTGGGTTTAACTCAAGGACATCTGATTTACAACCTCAAATCTAGTCCAGTCAAAGGCACTTAATACATGGAAACTGAGGCTCAGAGAACCTGTGACTTACCCAGTTGTTCAGTCATATTTTAGCTCCCTTAAAAGTTGTATTGTTTCTGAAAAAAATTACTGTAGTTATTTGCAATAGGGAATATGTAAAGTGGCTCAAATTCAAAAGGAACATGAGGTATAAAAGAATATTATTATTTTTTAAAGGTGTAATTTATTTAGTTGAGAGAGCAGAGAGAAAGAGCCCAAGTACCAGTGGAGGGAAGGACAGAGGGAGAAGAAGATTCCCTGCTGAGCGGGGAGCCCAACCTCAATCCCAGGACCCTAGAATCTTGACCTGAGCCAAAGGCAGATGCTTAACTGATTGGGTCACTCAGGTACCCCCAGAAAAGATTATTTAAGGTCCTAGGTTAGCAACCAATGTTAACAGTTGCTGGTATGCTTTTCCAGAGATATTTTATGCAACTCACCTATGTAACTGTATTTTTTAAACAGTATCTTTATTAGCAGATGTTGGGATCCTTTCTGTAGCAAATCAAAAAGAATCTACAGATAATTCATTAGAAATAATAGAATTAAACATTTTGGATATATATAAGTTTTTTTTTGTTTTTGCTTTTGTTTTAAATGAAAGTCAACTCCATTTTTTTACACCAGCAACAAATACCTAGAAAATATCTGGAAAGTATCAGAAAATAGCAAATAAGTACATAGGAATAAATCTCATAAGAGACATGCAAAATCTCTATGGAAAACTATAAAATGATATATACATTTAATATACACAGAATAACTATAAAGGAGACATTACCTGAAAACCTGAATGAGTGGAGGGAGAAACTATGGGTAAGATAATGTTAATGCCTTCCTAGGGGGGTGAACAACCCTGACTTGACAATGGCAAAGCCTCCAGTATCTTGTAGGTCTTCTTTAGCATATGAAAGTTCTTTCAAAACCTCTAGTTTTCCTAACCTCCCCCAAGCCCCCAGTATATAATCAGCCACCCCTCACAGGCCCCATGCAGAAGTTCTTCTGCCCAAGGAGGTCCTATCCCCCTGCTTTAATAAACCACCATCTTGTACCAAAAAAAAAAAAAAAAAAAAAAAAAAATTTGTAGAGATATCAGTGGATCTATAGATTCAGAGCACTTCCAATCAAAATCTGGATAGGTTCTTTTCATGGATCCTGGTAAGCTGATTCTCTTTAACACATTTTCAGGCAAATGTGATTTTGGTGAAATATTCTTAATGAGCAAAACTAACCTCTGCTTTCTTTTTCCTCTTTCCATGTTTCTGATGGACATGTTTATAATGCGTGTTCATCTCATATCTAAATTTGAGCATCTGGTTAAATAATAAAAGCCTTGGGACCCTTATGTTGGACAAAGGGTCCTTTAATTCTAAAGATTTAATTATTTTGAGAGAGAACTTGTAGGGGTGGGGGGAGGGGTGGAGGGAGAAAATCTCAAGCAGACTCCTTGCTGAGTTGGAGCCCATTGCTCCATCCCATGATCCCGAGATCACGACCTGTGTCAGAATCAGGAGTCCGATGCTCAAGTGACTGAGCCACCCAGGTGCCCCAAGGATCCTTTAATTCTATCCCATTTTGTCTATCCACAAATTACCAACCCAGGACAATGCAAATTAAAATGTGGGCATCTGTAGTCCCTCTTCCATGCTTCTTGGAAATCCTCTTGGTCTCTGTGTGGCATCATCAGTTTCCACATGCCAGCAACATTTAGGGTAGGGTCCATCCTGCTTCTGTGGGGTGGCTACAACAAAGCATTATGGAATGCATTATGCAATGCTGCTGTTATTTTGTTTTTTTTTTTCCTTCATATTCTGAGTAAAAATTGTGGCCATGCATATTCAGAGGCATGTAAATCTCAGGTAAGTTTTTCTGTTTACCTTGGGCTGGAGTGGTGGCTTCAGAAAAATGGCCTTAATTGTAACAGTCACAATACTGTCACTGCAGACAAGGACCTAGGTGAGTGGGCTCAGGACCAGCAGGAGGAAGTGAGAATAAAACCCTAGCTGATTAGTGGGACTCACAGACTCCTAGTTACATTGTATTTTCATATCAAAATGAAGAATTTCAAGACCCAAAGTATATTTTTAAAAAAAGTTTGGACGCCTGGGTAGCTCAGTTGGTTAAGCGTCTGCCTTCAGCTCAGGTCTCGATCCTAGGGTCCTGGGGTCGAGTCCCACATGGGGCTCAAAATGGGAGCCTGCTGCTCTCCCTGCTTGGGTGTTCTCTCTCTCTCTCTCTCTCTCTCTCTCTCTCTCTCGCAAATAAATACATTTTTTAAAAAGGTTATTTGAGGATATTTGACACATAATGTTACATTTGTTTCAGATGTATAACATAGTGATTCAACTTTTCCATACATTATGCTGTGCTCACCACAAATATGGCTACCATCTGTCACTGTAATGCTATTATAATATCATTAACTGTATGATATGGATTATATAGTCATGTCTTTTATTTCTATGTTGTGCCTTTTGTTCCTGTGATTTATTCATCCAGTAAGTGGAAAACTATCTCCTACTCCTCTTCACTCATTTTGCCCATTCCCCTTCTCCTCTGCCCTCTGGAACCATCAATTTGTCCTCTGTATTTATACATCTGATTCTGCTTTTTGTTTGTTTGTTCATTTGAAAACCCAAAATATCTTATTTCTTACTTTGAAGTAAAATTTTAATAATAATGCAAATCAAATATCTGAAGTAGCTATGCTCTCACTGCTATCTTATCTATAAAGAAAATTGATTTGTGACTTACAGGTTCATAGTAAGAGGTAGACCTCATTTTTAAAATATAAGTTACTTTTCTAAGTGTAAAAAAATACTGGTTGCCTAGTATTGTGAATATTGTGATCTTATGAAAAAGCTTCCTTTAAATTTATGAGCATAGAGATGTAGAAGGATAAAAAAAAAATACCTTTTGACAACAGTGGAATTGGTGAGGAGTGTTAGGCAGACTATTTTTTCTTTGAATATGTCTTTTTCATACTCTGTGTTAAAATGAGTATGCTTTCGGGTGCCTGGGTGGTTCAGTTGGTTAAGTGTCTTTCTTTAGCTCAGATCATGATCCCAGGGTCCTGGGATTGAGCCTCACATTGGGCTTGCCGCTTGACGGGGAGCCTGCTTCTCCCTCTCCCTCTGCCACCCCCCTCTGCTTGTGTGCCTTCATGTGTGTTCTCTCTCAAATAAATAAATTCTTTTAAAAAATTATGCTTTACATATATAAACAAAAAGGTAATTTCAATTGAAATACCCTTTCCCCAACATTTTATTATGAATATTTTCAAACATATATCAAGGCTGAAAGAATTTTATAATAAATGTTTGTATCAATCCATCTTATTTTCTGATGCATATCAGAATGATTGTGGATATCAGTATACTGCCCTCCTAAGTACTTAAGCATGTATATCATTAATTGGAATTCTATATTTGCTTATAGTTTTTTTGCAATGACTTAAATTATAAAAGTAATATGTGTCCATTGTTGAAAATTTGATATTGCAGATAAAAAATTTACAATTTTATTGATTAGTATTTATTTGTATCAGGTATTGTTCTCTGTACTTTACTAGCATCATTGCATTCAATCCTTTCCCAAACCCTAAGAAGTAGCATTATCCCCATTTTACAGATAAGAAATCTAAAGTAAGTTGCCACAGTTCCCACAGCAGTAGAGTTAGAGTATGTACCGAGTCTGTCTCAGACCCTCACCCTTAACTATATGTTCCTCTGCTAGTCTTGACTCCATCCCACTGAACTTCAAGATAACTATCTGCTCATCTCCAGACCCTTTTCTAGATGTCTGCGTTTCCACAACTGCATTTTTCCACAAAAAATAGGGTTCTGTCTTGTGTGTTGTTTTATAATTATCTTTTTTCCATGTTTGCAAACTTCTTCCTCCAGCTTCTTATTCATGGCTGCAAAACATTCTGCTGAGTAACTAAGCCATATTTTATCACTACTTTATTGTTGAATGCTTTTTCAATTTTTATTACCAGGTGTGAGAATATAAATCTTTATGAATACTACTAATTACATCCTTTGGGTTCCAAGTAGAATTGGTGGGTCAGAGATTATGTGGTTTTTGCTCTCAATACAAAGTTCCAAATTGTGTTTGGGTAATTGTTTTTCTTCAGTCTCCTCTCACCAATAGTGTATATATGACCAGCAGGTTTTCCTACTTGCTAACCAACACTGACACTGCATATACAATTAAAAAAAAATCTTTTCTAGATTAGAGAAACAAAAGCATTTATGCTTTGTTTGACATACCTTTGATTATTCATGAGGTTGAACCTATTTTCCCATGTTTATTCATTTAGGTTTTTCCTTTCACATACTGAAAGCTTGCTTGTTCATGTTCACACAGTTCATTTTTAAGTGACTCTTTTGAAGGATTTTCATCCATTTCATGTTAAAACCCATATTGTAACTGAAATTTTATTTTTGGTGCAGATTCTAGTTTTTGAGAAGTGCAGTAAAGGCAGTCACACTTGGAGTACATCAGTGACAGCAGAAATGCTTGCATTTTCCTCTTTGTGACAAGATGAATCTCCGTGAGATTGCTGTGAAGGAAGGAAGGATTTTAGAATTCATTTGTACAGAGAAATCCCAGAGCTTCCCATATGATGCAGTGGCCCTGGGAGATTCGCCTGGGCAACACACAAGGACTGAGGGTTGGCTAATTTAGTAGCTGGCTTTGAAGCCATGGGAGTGCCCTTCAGGGGAGCAGAGGAGAGCTCATCTGAGAAGTTGGACCACCCTAGTGAGGAAAGGGAAACTGTGTCTGGGCAAAGAAGGAAGGGTGGGTAATATTAGAGAAACAGAGAATGAGCTGGTGGTTTAGCTTCACTTTTCCCTGATTAATAATCCTCACCTCTTCTGTCTTCCCTACTTCACTGTGAGGAAGATCAAAAGTGTGCAGTCTGTGAGACAGTAAGTCCTGTTTCCTCGTTGGTGGGGAGACATGGTGGCTCTCATCTGTGTTAGCTCTCAGAGGATGGCCAAGAGATCGTCTTCAGTCTGGCATAGTTAGTAGCTATATTTGCTTAAAATTCACTCATAGTTTTAACTGTGCTTCTTCTCAATGGGAGCATGATAATAAAATCCAAGTTATGGGAGAAAAAAGATCAAAGAAACTACTTGGACTCATATCAGTATTACTGGAAAATGTTAATACTCATATATTACATGTACTGATATTCTCACTTCTATTTTTCTTTATATTCCATAATTGGTACATTTATATATATAATGGAAATATTGATAAATTAAATTTAAAATTTCTCCACCTGGGTGAGAATCTGCTCTAGCAGCTAAGTTAGGGTCAAGAAACAAGAAATCCCGTTGTTCATAAACATTCCTTCCAAAAAGTTACAGCTTGTGAATATGGGTTCTTTTGTATTAGCATTATTGATAGTTTAAACTTTAATGGAAAAGGCAGCAGTTCAGTAGCAATAATAATTTAAAGCCAACACCTGTCATTCCAGATCCCTCAGGTCTTTATGTGGACAATGTGACTGGCAGCACGTGCATTTCTTGGGGACTAGAGTACCTGAAGTCCATGCTGAAATCTCTTATATTTCCTCTGATCCAATGTGGTCCTTTTGCTTAGAGACTTAAATTTAATCTCAGTGAGTGTGGGTTTCTATTTTTCTGCGAATTCTACCAAAAGGCTCTAGAAGGAGAGGTTACCAAAGGAAACTTGCCTGATGTGATGTCATTATTTCCCCTCCTCCTGGGTCCCGGGAGGGATGGCATGCAAGGCGAAATTAAAAGGCAGTCCCTCCACTGAGCTGGATGGTATCCGAGCAGAGAGGGGCAAAGGGTAAAAGGTGCTTGAAGTGGGCACAGAAAAGTTCTTGAAAACTGGAAAAGGGTACATTGTATCTTTTGTTGGCTTGAAATTCTTGGCATGTTAATTAGTCTATAAAAAGGGACTTGCCAATGTCAAAAGGCAAGTTCTAAAAGCCTCAGGCTTTTAAACTTGAAGTAGTACAGTGAAGGACGGACCTCACACAGAATGTTCACAATGTATTGCAAAAAGTGACAAAAATTGATTAATTACTTATATTAAAACTAATTTGCAGTGACGGCATTAACATTCGGAAACCAGCTATTTCTTTCAGTGTGCGACTTGTGGCTGGGAACCTATCTACCTTCTTTGTTCATTTCTTAAAGCAACGATCTTTCATTTTCCCTAATTTTTGGTAACTGTTTCTTTCAAGGACTATAAATATCTGAAGTTCACTTATCTAATAAAAATTTCCTTCTGGATAAAGGTTCTTAGAGAATTCAGCGGCAAAAAATGGGTTGTATGTATGAAGTCTGAAATTACTTAAAAAAAAGAGAGAGAGATGAAAATTGATGATAGGATGTTCTTTTCCTGGAAAGGATGTTTGCAACAGTTCTATTAAGCAGAACCTGTTAAGGACATTACCTCATATCCATCCCTCACTGCCTCCCTGCAAATTTTAATCAACGAATTCTACTTAAGAGAAGTCTTCTTGGAGCTATATCAGTTACCAGCAAGGGTTCTATTTCCAAAAGTTATCTTTCATACATCTATAAATGATACAGATGTTCAAACTTTTAAATATTTAAAGTATGTGAACTGCTTCTCATAGTGTCTTATCTGTAATAAATGCTCAATTAAAAATAGTGAATAGTTTTCTGTATAGCACTCGTTTCCTTTTTTGTGGTCCACTGGCCAAAACTTGCTGTATTCCATTGAGCAGAATTTTTCACATGTGCTCTGTGAAACAGTGGTCCCAAAGGAGGCTCCATGAGGAAAATGATTATGTGTTCAACTCAGTTTCAGAAGCACTAGAGGAAGAATGTTAAGTACGTTTAGTATTTTCTCCTTCAGCTTGACACCTGATAATTATGTATGTCTAACTTGTGTTGATAAATCATAATGGTAATTCTGTGTTACCATCAGCTTTTAAATGGTTGCAATGCAGTGAATCCTTCTGTATAAGGTATTTGCCTCCTCGTCCCAACCAGACTCCTTCCCAATAGAGCAGTCTTTCCCTCCCCACTGACCATTTTAAGCCCCACAGGCTCCAAGGTTAACAAAGCCAAATGGACAAAATGGACACTGTTGTAACTCTGGTATGCCTCTGTTGACAGGGTAAAACACTCTGAATTTTAAGTTTAATCCATGGCACAACATTAGTGATGAGATTTTACTTTCTTCTCCAAGAAACTTTTCAAGTATAGATTTCTCAGTGAGAACAGCCTGGTAAGGAGGCAGGTGGTCTTTCATGATAATCTGGAGTCAGACCATGGAGTCTGACTAGCTGTTTGCTTGAGGATTTGCCATAGATTATATATTTGATCTTGGCAGTTACTTAAGCTTTCTGTGCATTAGTTTCTTCATCTATAAAATAGGAATAATAGTGAGGCTTATCATGGGGTTGTTGTGGAAGTTAAATGAGATGGTACTTACAGAAGAATAGTCACTGGGACAGATTGGTAACAAATAAGTAGTAATTACCATCATCATCATTACTTTTCAGAAGTTGTGGTTGGAGTTAACATTCACCTGATACTGTTTTTGAGTGAGTGTCTGCAACTGGATCTTTCTGGTCTCTTTTAGAGGGCATGTTACATTCAGTAGCCATATGAGACATATTCTACACTTAAGCAACTGAGTCCTGAGGAATTGATGTTAAAATGATAGCTTGTCAGAGTTGGAAAAGATGACAAAAGTGACCAAGTTCTGCTCTCATTTCATAGGTGAAGACGCTCAGGTTGATAGGTGAGGAGACTTTTTCAAACCCCACACTTTGCTCCAGGTAGAGTTGACAAGAGAACTTAGCCTCCTGATCCCAGGTCTCCTGCTCTTCTTTTTTCATACAGCCCTGGTATTGGAGACCTCAGCGTGTGGAGGATAATGACATTAGTTATTTTGTTTTGTGCTTGAATTTGTGAATTGTTTCACAGTTGAAGTTGACATTCTTGGAGCTTAAAGAAACAATATGAAAGCAGAAGAAATGAGACATGTTGGAAGAGACATGGGTTTTAGAGCCAGAGGGTTCTGCATTTCAGACCTGGTATGTGGCTGTGTCAGTTTGAGGGGAATTAGTGACCTTGTGTGGCTTTCACTTCCCTCATGTGTTGGGAATAATATTTGCTTTTCAGAATTATTTAGAGAATTAAATCAGCAAATGTATAAAACAGCTTTGAATGTGGTAGTTACTAAATAGAGGGCAGTTATCATTTAAATTTATTTCTAATGGGAGTTTTAATAGATGAGGTCATTGCCAGAAGCAACTACCTGAGAATAATAGAGTTGAAATTAATATGTGGGGCTTACTTAATTCCTCGCTTTTGAACTGGAGTAAATATAGTCCAGGGGTAAGTGGCTGTGTACAAAAGTGAATAAAATGGTATATCATTTAGAAGTGTAGATTTCATTTGGAAAAAAAAAAACTTGAGGAAATTTTATGTGGCTAGTAATTGAAAACATTTAAAAAATTACATGGATATTCTATGGAATAAAATTCACAGTTAATAGGCAGTTTTAAAAAAAAGCACAAGACTTGAAATACATTTGTTTTGCAGCAGACTTCTCCAAAATATATTGTTAGCCTCCTATTCCACTACTCACCCCAAATTCCAGAGTGCTCACTCTCCATGGCTTGTTGGGGCTATTTGGATGGGAAAGTTTAAGAAACATTGTCCTCTCACTGCTAGACTGTAAATCTATTACCTAGGTAAAGTTAAATTGAGATGAGTTGCCAAGTTCCTTTAACTAATGATGTGGTGGTGATACTTGGAGGGTGGTGACAGTGAAATCATGTTGGCTGTCAGAGACCTGTCTGGTCCCATACATCTGCCTTGCTAATCTCTCATTCTCACTTATGAGAATGCCCAGTCCTTATTTTGGAGTTCCATTTGACAAGGCATCTGTTATTTTTGCTTGCTGATCATCTGTCTTTCCTTCTGCTGGTAATAGCTCCTGATTTTCTTTACCCTCCCCTGATTCAGTCCATGAGTGATGGATGGAACAACTGGGACAGGGTGGCCATACAATGCTAGCCTGACCGTGAACCTATTCCTTCCTTCTCTGGCTTCTGTGGTGCTTTCTGTGCCCTGCCCCCCGCACCTCCTATGAACTTGAAGCTGCTAAGCCTAGAGCTGTCTAATGCTCTGTCAACGAGGGAAGGTATATAGAAACACACAAATTAAGTCCTTTGTTTTGTCTTTGCCTAGAATTGTAGGAGTTGAGTTTTCTGTTACTTGTATCATTCTGCATTGGTATGTCCAGTTGGCTTGGACAATTGGCTTGTCCACTCTATTCAATTATCAGAATTACCTGCCTATCTTTATCTCGAAGGTTAATCATTTAGTCTTTCATACATTTATTCTCTCATTTATACTTATAACAGTCATAGAATACCTACTGTGGCAGATACTGACGGTGTATGCCCAATATCCATTCCCTTCTCTTCTCTGTTAACAGAAATGTAATTTTATTCAGACCAATGATGTACTGTCTGAAGCCATGGGTCATAATTAATCTAACATTATAAATTAATCATACTAATCCTGTCGCACACCAATCCTATCTGCTTCCTCATCCTCCTTTGTAGCTCGTGGTGGTCATGTGACCTAGTTCTGGCAAATGAGTCCTCACTGGGAGTTTGCTGAGGGATTTCTGGAAAATGTTTCCTTTCTGATTAAAGAGTACATAGACAACAGGCACAATTCTCTTGCTCCTCCTTCCTGTGGCTGTGATGCGTTGAGCTGTTATCACCTCCTTGCAACCATGAGGCTGCAAGTATGAGGGAAAGGCTTGGAGAATCACAGAGAAGCCAAACTTTAGTTGTTGAGCTGATGAATCCCCACCAATCTTCACTTCCTTCAAGATTTATCATGTAAGAATTACAGATCTCCATTCTTTTTAAGTCTCTGCCATCTTTCTGTTACTTAAAGTGGGAAGTATTCCTGCTAGATACAGCAGGTATTAAAGAACTGGGTAATGCGCTGAATGCTGGAGATATATAGAGGTGAAAAGACAGGTCTTATTTCGAGAGGTTTGTCACAGAACTATTCAATTACTGCAGTATGTGAGGTAATTCCTACAGTGGAGGTATACGGAAAGGGTGGTACCTAAAATACATGAGCTTTGAGTTAACTCTTAAACAGGAATGAGGTTTTCCAAGTGGACCCAGACATGGGATTGGGAGACTAGAACAGTTCATGGGAGTTGGAACACAATGTGTAAAGATGCATAGTTAATTCAGGAGCTATAAGCAGTTATAAGTTGTAAAATATGGGGAAAAATCAGTAGCGGGAGATGAGTTTGTAGAAGTACGCTCCAGATTTTAAGGACCCTTACTTTCCACGCAAAAGAACTTAACCTAACATGTATGTCGGTGGATCAGCGCCTTGGTGAATCACCAACAGGTTTTAATAGTACAGTTTCCCCGGCCCTAAATTAGACCTGCATTGCAATCTGTGTGTATACATCCTGGGAATCTGTGTTTTTGAAACTTTCACAGATGATAGTGGTTAAGAATTACTGATGTAGGTGATAAAAAGTGAAAAATTTTGATCAGAGTCTTTACCAGATCAGATCTGCCTTTTAGAAAGATCCTTTGCATACCTGGCACATTTGAACACAGAGTCCATCATTTTTTTAAAAACACATTCCTTCTCTATATGACAAAGCTGTTTTCAGTAGTTTTGGTACTTTGTTTTTTAAAAATTAAGTATCTCAAAAGTAAATTCCAGTTTTGAAGATTCAAATCTAATTTTGAGTATGAACTAAAATTTACATGTACTAAACAATACCTTTTTTCTTGTACTCTTTTCATTGTTTGAAATTTTAGACACAAATCAAAACATCAGTTGATCAGAGACTGACAAAACTGAAGTAACACAAGTTCTGTTTATTCATCTTTATAATCACTGTACTATCACTGTGAATCTACGATAGACAGTCCTTGCTTTGTGGGATTCTGATGAACGTGAATTTCGGTTACCACAACTTAGTTAAATAATACCAGTTCCTCAACATCAAGGTTCAAATTTCAGTTACTAGTTTAGTTTATTAACTGTGAATAATTGCACAGGGTACAAACTTACCCTTGTAGATCTTTGGTCCACAACTCCCTATGTAAATAACAGTTGTGCAGTATGGTCAGTAACCAATTGTGACACTTCCTTAAAATTCTTTGGTGATTGGTCGCTGTGTATCTGTTGGTCAGTTTATGCACAGACAGTGAAGTGTATAGTTGTGTTACATCCTTGTTGTCCGGTGATAATCCACATGTCATTTTACAAAAATGGATAACCAAAGGAGGAAATTGACCATCAAAAATGAAAGTGCAACAAAGAAACAAGAGTGATAATACTAAAAGTGAAACTCAAATCTAAGTTGAACAGTTATGGAAGGAGTAGCTGACCATGCAAATGTTAACACTGTCTCATTTAGGACTCTAGATATGGAGCCAGAGAAACTCTGTGAAGGTGAATTTACTGACATTAATGAGGAAAGTGGCTGTAATGAAAAACATAAAGAGGTCCCTGAGGAAGTGATGCCAGCAAAAACTTCACATTATAAGAACTCTTGGAGATATTTCATGACATTAGAAAGGCAAAGGATAGAATAGTGGAAGCTTATCCAAACTTAGAAAGGAGTATGACAGTTTGTCAAGGCATAGAACAAATGCTCCTTCCATATGATAAGTTCTAGAACAAGATGAAGGCAAGCATCGTTCAAACTATCTTGATAAGTTTTTTTTTTACAAAGAAAGAAAACATTTAATTCACAATGTTTCCAATGTTTTAAATTACAATGTACTAAACAAATACAAACTTTACTACTTTCTCATTTCCCGATTGATTATAGTAATGAGTTTTTTAAATGTTTCAACAAAAAAGTTTAAAAGTCACAAGGGAAGCTGACATTTTCCATTGATTATGAAGATTGTTTTGCAGTGATTATGAAGATTTCTGCATGTGTAGTCATTTTTGGTCCCACAATGCCTTGCAAAGCAAGGACTGCCTGTATTGGAGAATGTGTGGTAGCATAGGGGTTGGAGATATGAGCTGTTCCTGAAGTGAACTTGAACAGTATTGGATCAAGACAGACTTACTCATTAGATAAACACAGGGTGCTAACTTGTAACTGGAAGTTCTTTGAATTGATTTCCATGTAAAAGATGTTTTATTAAAGGATATGCAACTAAAAATGTGCTAATTTGAAGCTCATGTATATAATACAAAAAAGTAGTCATCAATTCTTTAGAACTAAGAGTGAGAAAATAATTTTTTTGGTGGGAGGAATAGTTTGTCACTAACATTGTTTAGACTCACTGACTCATATTTGGAAACAGACTGAGTTCTTGACAGTTTTATTATTGTTTTAAACTCTAAAGAGACTTGTCCACCTTACTGCTTGCACTCAGGGGGACCATTCCTACCTCCCTGCCTTTGGTCTGGCACTAGAAGCACTACTGGAGAAGCAGTGCAGGGGGCAGGAGAGTAGAAGGTAGAGAGACAGAACTGAAAGCCATTTTGTGCGGAGAAGCTGTTGGAGAGGACTTGAGCTAGAGCAGGCACATTGGAAATTAACTTGGTTTGTATAATAATGATCAAGTTTAATTCCTGCCTGAGATGACCACTGCCTCTCAAAGTTGCTGTGACAGTTCATCTCTATCAGATCCATCCCTCCGTAGTTGGCATTGCTGATTACTTTTGGGCTTTCCTTGACATTACCTGTGAACTTGCCAGTTGTCTTTCAACTTGTCACTAGGCTTCCAGCCCTCCCTGTATCTATGTCTGACCTTCACTGTGACTTAGCCATGCCCTTAGTTGGGCTTGATGGTCTAAACAATCTAGCCTGTTATTAGAATTGCTGAATGAAATAAAATTGTTAATGAAATAGATACTATAATTTCTTTATTGGTAACATCTTTTAGAATTTATTAACATTTACAGTCAGGAATTTTCCCCCACCCCTGCCCTGTTTTCCTGAAATGACTATCCCTATTTCCCTTCAACGTCATCATCTTATAACACTCTTTTATAAGTTTGCTTCTTTCATTTGGCTGGAGACATATGTACTTAATGTATAACTGAAAGTCTTGGAAAAAGTTCAAGAATGACAAAACCTGGGGCACCTGGGTGGCTTATGGGTTGGGCCTCTGTGTTTAGCTTGGGTCATGGTCTCGCGGTCCTGGGATCGAGCCCCACGTCGGGCTCTCTGGTCAGTGGGGAGCCTGCTTCCCTCTCTCTCTGCCTGCCTCTCTGCCTACTTGTGACCTCTCTGTCAAAAAAATAAAAAAAATCTTAAAAAAAAAAAGAACGACAAAACCTGGAGTTATAATAATGTAGTTGCCAGAAGCAACAAATAGATGCATCCTTCATCTGCATTTAATTTGGCCCAATTAAACTTTTTAATTGGTTACTAGTATTTCAAATTTGAGATCCTATGCACAAAAATAAGGCTTTTGTGCTTTGTCTTAAAAGTTTTCATTAACACTGGGTCTGTATTTCTGTAAGGTAATAGTCAGTTGGTGCTAAGTAGGGGCCACCACTTTCAGGGTCTCTCTAAACTTGATTTCTGCTTTTGTGATACCCATTTGAAGATTTATTTATTTACTTATTTGACAGGGAGAGAAAGAGAGAGAGATCACAATTAGGCAGAGAGGCAGGCAGAGAGAGAGGGGGAAGTAGTCTCCCTGCTGAGCAGAGAGCCCAATATGGGGCTCGATCCCAGGACTCTGAGATCATGACCTGAGCCGAAGGCAGAGGCTTAACCCACTGAGCCACCCAGGCACTCTATGAGACCTGTTTGAACCTAGTAGACATTTGGATTTGTAACTCATGACACAGAATTTAGAGGCTACATTATTATCAAAAGCCATATTAGTCGAAACTGTTTCCTTCAGAATAAATAATCAGACTGTTGACTGTCTATCCCCCCAAAGTCCATCTAATAAATTTAGCTTTGATCAAATTTTGTTCTTTTCCCAGTTTTCAGCACCCATACATAAAGATGGGGTCAATTTTGTTTAGCTTTGGAGAATGAAAATGCAGGAGGGGTGCTTCCTCCCAATGATGCAGATAGGAATAAATTAAGTATTGTGAAAGTAGGTGCAGATTTCCTAAACAGTGACCACACTGTGCATTAGTCCAGTCTATCATGGCATAATATCTGGCATGTCCGTCCCGAGGTCTTTTCCAGCTCCACTTCTCCTCACCACTCAAGAACACCTAATGATTTAAGCCACTCAGGCGTGTTCTTTCTAAAGTGAAAAACAAAGTCTGCTTACTCATAAATCTGCCAAACTTACTATACACCCAGTTTACCTAACCAAACAGACTGCTCAGTTTTTCCCTCTAAAATACCTGCCCTTTGGGACAGTTCACTGCGGATGGGTCTTCTTTAAGAATAAAAGATGTGCACCTGCTTTGTTTTCAGGATTTGAGGGTCTATTGCATTGGTTGTCCTAGAACAAAACAACTTTAACTCAGAGCTCCTTATTTCAGGAAACCAACTGAAACTTGCTTTCACATTAAAAAAAAAATTGAGTAAGGTTTTCTTTTAGAATAATTTTTGATTTACAGGAAAGTTACAAAGATATAGTACCTACAGTACTCCTCACCAAGTTTCCCCTATTATTAACATTTTACATTACTATGGAACTTTTGTCATAACTAAGGGACCAATATTGGTGCATTACAATGAACTGAAGTCTACATTTTATTTGGATTTAACTAGTTTTCCCTTAATGTTCTTTTTTTTCTGTTCCAGGATCCTATTACCACAAAAGACACATTACATTTAGCTATCATGGTTCTTTAGACTGTTCTTGGCTGTGATACTTTCTCAGATTTTCTTTGTTTTTCAGGACTTGGACAATTTTGAGGAGTCCTGGTTGAATATTTTATAGAAGTCCCTCAATTTAGGGTTTTCTGATGTTTTCCCCCAAAAAACCTGGGGTTATGAGATTTTTGAAATTATACCACAGAGGTCAAGTGCCCTTCTCATTACATCAAGGGTACAGGTTATCAACATTACTTGTTAATGATGATGTTAAACTTGATCACCAGGTTTACCTAGTGTTTGCCAGCTTTCTCTACTGGAAATTTACTGCCCTCCCCCGCTCTGCTTCCTTATTTGAAAGCATGTCAGTAAGTACAGTCCACACTCAAGCTGTGAGGAGTTAAAACCTTATTTCCTTGAGGGGGTAGTATCTACATAAATTATTGGGAATTCTTCTGCATTGAAGATTTGTCACTTCTTTCCATTTATTTATTCAGTAATTTATTTGTATAAGTAAAGGCTCACAAATATGCATTTTATACTGTGGGTTATAATTCACTACTACCTTATTTATTTTGTTGCTCAAATTATTTCAGCTTTGGCCTTTGTGAACAATTTCAATTTGGCTCATGTGTCCCCGTCATTTTGATGTGCCCCCCACATTGATGTGCCCCAGTCATTTTGTTTATTGAGCACTTCCTTACTTTCTGACATTGACAGATTCTCTGGGTTCATCTTTTATATTCCCTGCCCAAGTCCTAGAATCAATCATTTCTCCTTGGAACCCTGGTTTCTTTTATTAGAAGCCCAGATCTGGGCATTGGATGTGTTCATTGTTCCTAGGATATCGTTGTTTCTAGACCCTCTCAGTGGGCAGAGCTAGGACATGTGTAAAATCTTTTCTGTATCTATCTGTGTCTGTTTTAATCTAAACATAAATTCATGCTGATGTTTCTGACTCTAACCCAAGGCCACATGTTTCATTCTGCTTCTACCTTGATTTGTAATGTCTCAGTAGTGAGAAATCTAGATCTTATCACCCATCATCCATTTATTCATTTGTGCAATCTCAGAATAAGATTGTCTTATCTCCATAGTCTCTACATATCATGAGTTCATGAGAGACCTCGCGGCCCAAACTCAGGTAGGAAAACAGTGTTACTTTTAGTTCTTTCTAAATAACTATGTAGGAAGTAAAGCTTATTTGGCCAAACTACAAAATAAATTTCTCAGCATGTTTACTTAATCCATTGAAGTAGATAAGTATGCATTAGCAGATAATATAACTGTGCATACATGGAATACTATGAATGCTAATTGGGGGTATCAGGTCTAGAGGATTTATGCAGGCAAGTGATTGAACAGGTAAATGCAGAGTTTAGTCATTCAAGATATCAGAGGTAGAAACTTTGTTTTTTGTATATAACAGAAACCCCTTGGGAAGCTTTAGCTATACTCATTACTTGGTTGCAGAAAAAAGATTTCTTATAAAATCATATTTTGTAAAGTTGTACAAATGAAATTTTATCCTTTGGGAGTAACAAAAACCAAAGTGAGTGATATTTAGGGAATTAAATTATAAAACGAGATAACATAAGTTTGGGGATATACTGAACTATTGCATTAGGAGTTGTTTGAATGCAGAAACAGCTTAATGTATTTCTGGAGAAAAATAAATTTCTGGTTTTCTTGAAAAAAATGCTAATGCAAACATATTATAAAAATTTCCCATATCATTAGATGTATGCAAGTAAAATAATGACTGTACTTCTGGGAAGGCCTGCAGTGCTTTTGAAAGAATTGATCATGTTCTCCAGTGAGAGTCTTGTTCTGGGTGCTATAATTGTACCAGAGATGGAATGTGAAGCTAATTTTATTGCAGAGAAATGAGGACTAATACTAACAAACACAAGGAAACCTTAGAAAAAGACCAAAGAAGATCTCTGAAGCGAAAAAGACCAAAGATCTCTGAAGCTCACAATCAATATAAAGTTTTGATGCAACATGGAGTATGTGGTGGGACTATGACAATAGGAGGTAATTCTACAAAACTTCCATTAAAAATGTAGCTCTTGGCCTATTACTATAATGACTGAACATTTCATCCAAATCAATATTCAGCTATTCCTAGCTTGGTGCTCCATACTGGAAAGTTTAAGTGACAATGTTAACTTTCAAAAGGGGTCTTATGGGTATTGCTAGTTCTCTCTTTATCCCATCCCCTTTAGGTCAGCAACACTCATATCTGGGGACACATCTACTGTCTAGTTCTTGTCATTTCACATTATGTAAGGGGGAAATAGTACTTAGAAACCCTAACAGCACTGCAGAGAGGCCTAGAGAAGGAAACTCTGCTTCAAGTTATTAATTAACTAGATACGAATATATGAAGTGGATTAAAGGGAGAAGTTAGGAGATGAGGCAGGGAGATTTAGAAAGGTTTTATTTGTGGTACATTCTTGAAACACTTGATACACTATTCGTACTAATGGAATAAACAGCCTTGACTGGTTATGTTAGTATGGATAACCAAGAACTGACTGACCGGATGAATCTGGTGCAATTATTTGAGTTAGTGCAATTCTCACGATGAATGATTGTATCTATTACTGATCATACACTCATCACCTTGGGAAGCACAAAAATTAAAGTACTCATGTGCCTTTTCCAGATATTAAAAGCTAAATCTTTTACAAGGTATGGTTCATTTTTGTAAAAAAAAAATTTATAAAATATAACTTATTGATGTGCCATGAATCTACCAAATTGGGTAAGTACAAAAGTAGATTTTTTCTTTTTATCCTCAGTAGTGAAATCTCTCTGTTTTATGGTTTCACATTTTAATGACATAGAAATTTACTAACAATATGATGAATCCTCATCATAGGAAATATTTTCATTGAAACTCTCTTTCATTTTAGTTTCATCCAGTTTGATGAACATGTGTCTGCCATGAACATGTGTCTGCCATGTGGAGGGTGCTATGCTGTGGGCTATAAGAGATATGATGAGTAAAACCACTTCCTGCTCCCAAGATCTAATAATCACACATAGAGTAGAAGCAGTTCATGAGGAGCTTAACTCCCTGCTATGGGGAGTGTGGGAGAGTCAAGACAAGGACAAAAGAAACTATGACGCTAAGCAGGACATGATGATGCTATAGAAAGAAAAGCAGTGCGCTATGGGAATTCAAAGGACGAACACAGAACCCTGACTTGGGAAGATTGGGGAAAGTTTCCCAGAGGTACTAAGACATAAGCTTTGAAGAATACATAGAATTTAAAGAAGTGAAGAAACTTAAACATAGTTGTAATCAGAAACAAAAAGGATATGAGTTCAGGATGTCTCAATGAGTTGAACTTTCTTTTCTGCCAAAAATATCTGTAAATCATCATTTTATCAGTGAATAACATAGATATTAAAAGCCTTATGATCTGGGTTATCTCTAATTTTCTCAGAAAATTCTAGTCCAGAGAAGTTAAGCGCCAGTTCAGAAACCATGGATCCTTGTAAATGGGATCAGATTAAAGCCATCTCTCTGTTTCTAGGCCAGTGCTAAACGCAGTTCACTGACAAAACAAAACAAAAGAAAACAATGACACAATTGTCAATGACTTGTGGAGGTTTCTTTTCCTTACTTGAGATGTTAATATAAAGAAAAAACTGAAGCGACTGTTTTTTGGTAATGGGAGAGGGCCTCTGAGACTTTTTTCTATATTCTGTATGTTGGTTTGCTAGCGCTGCCTTAAATAAAATACCACAGACTAAGTGGTTTAAACAAAAGAAATTTATTTTCTCACAATTCTAGAGCCTTGAAGTCTAAGGTGTTGCCAGGATTGGTTTCTCCTGAGGCCTCTCTCCTTGCCTTATAGATGGCTGCCTTTTCCCTGACCCCCCATGGCCTTGAATCTGTGCGTGTGCCTCCCTGGTGTTTCTCTTTTATCATATGAGAACACCAGACATGCATTCAGACCTACTCATAGGATCTCACTTGACCATAATTTCTTCTTTATTTTTAAATTTTGTTTAGAGAGGGAGAGAAAGAGAAAGGGGAGGAGAGGGACAGAGGAAGGGGAGAAAGAAAATCTTAAGCAGCCTCCATGCCTAGTGCAGAGTCTGACTCCGGGCTCAGTCTCACAACCCTGAGATCATGACCTGAGCCAGTATCAAGAGTTGGACACTTAAGTGAGCCACACGGGTACCCTGATAATTACTTCTGTAAAGGTCCTATCTCCAAATACAGTTCCATTCTGAGGTAGTATGGGAGGTTGGAAGTTCAACATGTGAATATGGAGAGACACTATTCAGCCCATAACACTATGTCACAGTCTTGACCAAATGGGAGGAAATAACAGATGACGTTTCAACCAAGCAGGCACTAAGCATTTGTTATCTCATTTAATCCTCATGATAAACAGGCCCAATTACCATGATCATTTTCATGACGAAGAAAATGATTCTAAGAGAGGGTGAATGATGTGGCTAGTAACCCAAATGTAGAAAATGCTGGAATCAAGACTCAGACATAGTGTGTTGAGCTGTGGATCTTCACTGCCACTTTGGAAGGAGGTATAACAGCCTCTGGTGGGGAATGAGGGCGTGAGATCCTTCTAATCCCTTTAAAAGTACTTTTCCTTTTTCTGTAAGGTAAACAAAATTTTAGGGACACACATTTAGGTTATATTTCCTCTGATACTTGGTCCATAGACTTTTTGGAAAGATAAGGGTGGGTAATTTCTTCCCTTAGAAAAAGATGAAACACTAAAACTAATATGAGACCGTATGTTAACTGGAATTTAAATAAAAACTTAAAAAAAAAAGATGAAACACCAAGTATGAGCTTATTAACATATGGGGAAGTGTCACGTTAATGACTCCTATTGGTTTATTATTCTGGAGAGGTCGTTTATACACTGTCACCGCCGGTCTTGCTCTCAGCCATCTGAAGGGTTCCAAGGCCTGGGATCATTGCCCTCTCCCACCAATGACAGCTGTCAGGCAAGTTGCTCTCTCTTGGCTGACCCCTGTTATGGCTCCTTTACTAATGACACTTGAGGTCACTTCTCCTGTATAGAGGTAGGTGGACACTCTCTTTTGGTCTTATAGGGGGTGAGTTTTCTTGAAGGGTGAATAGAGAAAGATTTTTGCTAAAACGATTCCATGGAAAATGAAATTTTCATTTGCACACAAAAATGGAGAACAGCAAAATGGAGACTTCCAGAATAAGGTTTTAAATGTACAGACAGGTGTCCTGATAAAGACAGGCAATTCTCTCAGCATACGGCTCTTGTTTTATTTTTAATTACAGTGAATTACAAGGTTAGTCCTGCTCTTTGGCTGCACTTTAATTATTCTCCCAATGTTGTCTTTCTGTGTTATGATCCCTTTAAGAGGTGGGAGGAAATAGACATTTAATTAACCAGATGTCACTCAATAAATCTTCAATGTTATTCTCTGGATCAGAAAAGCAAATGCAAACCACTAAAAAAGGGTCTGATTTTTAAACATTAATTTGGCATGGTTTAGGGGTTTTATGATAATGACACCCTTGAAAGTAAAATTGAGAAAGTCTTTTAAAATATGGGGTAGAAAAGGATTTCTTATGTGAGCAGTACCATTAATAACCTACCATGTTCTCTCTCTTTCTATAAGTTTATCTATTGATTTATTGGCTGCAGTTTGTTTCTGAAGTGCCCTTTTCTTCGAGTAAAGGAGGATGATTCCAGAGGAAGACTCAACAGGGCAGAAAGTTGAAGGTTACAGACACTTTTGATTTCATCAATAACCATTCCCCTTCGAAAACAGAATTCTGATGTTTGCTCACCTTCCTATGTGTACCTCCTTCAAGGATGGTGAGCTTTTTCCAGTCAAGGAGGTAACTTACGATTCATCTAAGCCAATTGGAGAGGTCTCATTTTCTTTCATAAGTAATTGGGTTTAAATGCACGCATACAACAGAGCCCATGAGACATGAGGGGAAATCTATGGAGCACTTCTAAGAAGATTTTTTCCCCTTACTCTTAAAAAGAGACCACAAAAGATACGTTCAACACCTCACAGAACGTTTGAAACTGAGCCAGACATCTTGAGCTGAGGAGAGGTGGAGGTCAGCCTGAGAAAACAGTCAATATGCTGAAGAGGTGGATGGCAGAGCAGAAAATGGAAGGAACCTACTTCATAAGTTTTTGGTACTTAACTTTTTTCTTTTTAGTAGACTGTTTTTTAGAGCAGCTTTAGGTTCGTGGCAAAATCGAGCTGAAGTTAACGGTGATTTCCCTTATCCCCGGGTCCCCACACATGCATAGCCTTCCCCATTATTAACATAGTCCCCACCAGAGCAGTGCATGCGTTATAACTGATGAACCTACACTGGCATCATTATCAGCCAAGGTCCGGAGTTTACATTAGGGTTCACTCTTAGAATTGGGCCTTCTATGGATTTGGAAAAATGTATGACATGTATTCACACCCCCTATAGTCTCATGCAATGTAGTTTCACTGCCCTAAATATTTCCTGTGCTCTGTTTCTCTAGTCCTTCCTCCCTACTAACCCCTAGCAACCCCTGATATTTTCACTCGTTCCATAGTTTTGCCTTTCCCAGAATGTCATATGGTTGGAATTGTGCAGTAGGTAGCATTTTCAGATTGACTTCTTTCATTTACTTATTTGTATTTAAGGTTCCTCTCTGTCTTTTCATGGCTTGATAGCTCATTTCTTTTTAGCGAGGACTAATACTCTATTTTCTGGACATAACACAGTTTATCCCTTCACATTCTGAAGCACATCTTGGTTGCTTCAAGATTTGGCAATTATAAATAAAACTGCTATAAACATCTGTGAGCAGGGCTTTAGATAGATGCATGTTTTTACCTCCTTTAAATAAATACAAAGTAGCACAGTTGCTGGATTGTATGGTAAGAGGGTATTTGGTATTATAAGAAACAGTCTTCCAAAGTGACGGTACCATTTTGCACTCCCAACAGCAATGGGAAAAGTTTCTGTTGCTCTGTATCCTCGTTAGCATTTGGTTTTGTCTGTGTTTTGGATTTTGGACATCCTTACAGGTATGGAGCTGAATACACTAAAGTATTTGCAGGCAGAGAGGCATTGCAATGTAATCTTACATAGCTCAGAAAAAATTGTGAGCACATATTAGACACTCCTAAAGCAGTAGCTATTACTAGTGATCCCTCTACTTTTTCCTACCTTCACACCTCACCTCTTTTTCCTAATCTTCAACTTCTCTCTTTCTGTTTTATATCCAAAATAGCAGGAGGGTTTTTATGGCCAGGGTTGATGGGAGGAAGTAAAAGAAACACATTTTAATTTCTTACAATTCTGACCATAAATTCTGGAGCAATAGTTTTCAAACTTGGTGGCAAGGTGGAATCATTCAGAGTTTTAAATAGATACTGATGCCTAGAGATTGTAATTTAATTGGATTGGGGTCCTGTCGGGATATTTAAAATTTTTTCAACTCATTCCATAGTGCAGCAAATTTTGAAAGCCACTACCCTAGAGTGATCTCATGATTTACAAATGCAAAGAAAACAAGTTGGCAAGGAAAAAAGTTTGTCAAAAATAAATCTGGATTTATTAATTATCTAAGTCTGAGATCAAATAAACCTGTAGAGACAGGAGGTATATCTTGTGTTTTTTAGCAAAGCAAGCTTTGTGCAGAGGAGCACAAAGTGATTCTTAAGAAAGTCCTCATGATGGTAATCACTAGAGGGAAACCTTAAAAAAAACTTTTAAATATTCAGATCTCGCTCCATACCTTCCTAATCATAACCTCTAGAAGAAAAGCCCGAGTAAATGCTTGCTTTAAAACCAAACCAAACCAAACCACAATCCTCAAGTAATTGTGCTGATCAGTGAGGGTTTGGGAAATATGGGGATTGTTCACACTTTAAACTTCAATGAGCTTCTAGCCATTTCATTGATTTCCGAAGTATGTGTATATTCAGATTAATGTATATTGATTGGGTATCAGCCATATAATAGCTTTTATGAGGTAGGATTTCTTAATCCAGGCTAATGAATTCCCTTGGAGATCCAACTTGAAAGGGTATAGGAAACACTTGGGGAACTATTAAAATGAAGTTCTTGGCTTGACCACCAAAGATACAGATTTTGTAGTTCTGGGAGGGGGCCAGGAATCATTATTTTATTTTATTATTACTCTTCTTTTTTAAAGAGTTATTTATTTATGAGAGAGAAAGCACGCATGTTCATGTGAGTGGCGGGAGGGGCAGAGGGAGAGAGTCTTCAAGCAGACTGCCTGATAAGTGGGGAACCCGACCTGCAGGGCTGGATCCCATGACCCATAAGATCATGATCTGAGCCAAAACCAAGAGTTGGATGCCCAACTGACTGAGCCACCCAGGCACCCCAGGAATCATTATTTTAATGTTTGGGTTGATTTTGAAGCAGATGTTTCAAGGATCAACTTTTTAAAAAAATTCTTCTTTGGGGGAATCACAGATCCATCTCAAGGGGTCTTCCAGTTTGCAGTTGTATACAAAATCGTGTGTGTGTGTGTGTGTGTGTGTGTGTAGGTGGAAGGCCTTACTGGTACATCAGATTCTCAAAGAGGCCAATGACTCCCTACCTAGGATAGAAAATTTGAGTAAGGTACAGAAAGGAGTTCTTATCTAATAGGGAAATAAAACAAAAGAGCATTTTTATAAGCCATATTCTAAGTGTAGTCATAGATATAAAGTAAGTATGGGGAGCTGACAAGAGAATAAGATTAGTTCAGTACTGAATATGTGACAGGTAGCATACGGTGCTTTCCATATGTTATGTCATTCTCATAATAACCCAATATGTCAGGATTTATTATCCCTGTTTTACAGATATGGTTAAGTGATTGGTTCAAGGTCAGCATTGAAGTCTGTATCACAGTGGTTCTCAAAGTGGGACCACAAACCCCTGGGGCTCCCCAAGATCTTTTCAGGGGGTCCATGTGGTTAAAATTACTCCAAAATAATCCTAAAATGATATTGCTCCTTTCACTGTATCACTTGTAAAGATGGAACAAAAGCAACAGTGGGTAAAAATGCTGTTGCAGAAATCAAGACAGAGCCTCCAACTGCATGGCAAGTCATTGTATTCCTTAATTGCCACACACTCATGATAAAACAAAATGCTAGTTTCACCTAGGAATGTCCTTGGTGAGGCAGTCAAAATCACTGATTTTATCAAATCTTGATCCTTGCATATGTGTGTTTTTAATATCCCGTGTGATGAAATGGGAATTTCTATGGAATATTGAAGTACAATAGTCATCTTAGGACAAACATTTGCACAATTATTTTTGTTGTGAGCTAAGTTAGCAGTTTGTTTTTTTTTTCATGGCACTATGATTGACAAATTGATTATTCAGACCTGGGTATTTGGTAGACATTCTCTCAGAATGAATTAAGCAAGCTTATCACTTCAAAGAAAACAACTTGGCAGTATTTGTTGTCAGTGATAAGACTTAAACTTTCTAGTGAAAATTGGAATCTTGGGAAACTTTTCATGAGTTTTACAGTTTTTCAATAGTTGAAGGCTTTTGTGATGAGATTGGTAGTGATAGTAATGTGGATTTTAGAAGTCTATAGAGTTGAATATTTGGAAATTCTGCATAGCTCAATGAATGAGTATTTTTCAAATGATGAATACATAATGTTAAAAAATCATGCATGGGTAAACAGATTTATTTTAAGTGCAAAATAGAACAAGAATTTAACAGTATGAAAAATTCATTAATATTGTTTCAGATTCCACATTGAAACTAACATTTAAGAAACGTTTACCCTTTGAAAGATTTGGTAGAGCATCAAAAAAGAAATACCCACAATTATCTGAAAAGGCTACCAAAGTACTCCTTCATTTTCCAACTACGTATCATGTAAAACTAGTTTTTCTTTACATGTTTCAATCACACAGTATGTTGCAATGTATTAACTGTGAAAGCAGATATGAGAACCCATCTGTCTTCTATTAAACCAAACATGAAAGAGATTTTTAAGATGTAAAACAAGGTCAATCTATTAATATTTTGGGGGATATAGTTATTCTTCACAAAAAAATGTGTTACTTATGCCAAAATGTAATGAGTTTATTATTGTTAGCTTTAATGAATTAATATTTAAACTTTTTGTTTCAATTTCTAATATGATAAACATTAATAAGTATAATTAATTTAAGCAAAATGTCTTTGAAGTCTTTATGAAGTTTTAAGAGTATAATGGGATTCTGGGACTGCACTGATCTATCAACATTCACTTGGGAAAATCAAGAAAAATTTCCTAACATTCAATGGGTTCTTCATCAGTAGGCTGGGAATTTAGCAATTGAAGACTGGGGCCAGTGTATGAAGACATTCTAGGCAGAGGGATCAATGTGAGTAGAAGCCCAGAGGTATGGAAGTTGGAAGAGAATTTAAGAAACAATAGAAAGTCCATTTCATTTTGCCAAGTATTTGCAGAGTGTCTTTTGTATGGCAGGTTCATGCCATGTATACAGTGCTGGGGAATAAGACAGAGTCTCTACCTTCAGCTCACAGCTCATACAGGAGCACCGGGTTTTGAGTGGGAAAGAAGTCCAGGGTACACAGGACTTGATCTCAACATTATTTTCCTAGGGGCTTTATTTTTAAAACAGCAACAACAATTGGCTTCATTTCATAATAATTCCTCCTTTATTACTCAATGCAATAACTTATATTTAATTATCTGTGATACTCTTGGATGCAATTATCCAAGTAATCTTTACGAGCATTCTCACTTTTTCTTCATGGGCACCTTTTTCTTTATGCAGCTAGTTTTACACAGAAGCAGGTAAAATCTTTCAGTTGACATATGAGCAAGTTATGTCCATTAAAATTAATGGGAGCTGAATATGTGCACCGAGGGAAGGATATACTTCAAAAAGTCAATTTACACAATGTTCCTTGTTACGTTCTCATTGTAGGATTTCTATTTCAATTATACTTAATGAATTGTATTAGATGCTCCTGTCTCAGAGGTTAGTGACATCAAATATGCTTCTAGTTCTATTCATGTCTTCAGCTGTCCAAAGCGATCTTTAGAAGTGGAATTAACCTCACTGCTTGTGATGTTTAGACAAACTTAATGGTTTCCAATATAGTTCAATGCCAAAGTCTCCGCAGCAAGAGAATATGATTAAGAGACTAATAAAGGGGGGATAACAAATCACTTGTAAAACACATGCCTTGGAGAGATAATAAATGCACGTTATTCATTAGAAGAACATTCCTAGTAGGAAAAAGTAAACAAAACCATCACATAAATGCACGGACTTTCAGGAGAGGAAATGGACCTTTTCTCCCAGGGCTCCTTTTGTTTGTCAATAAACCTGGGTTTCATTAGAGATTGTTCATCCTTGTACTAATAAACCACATTCGCCAAGAAACTCCAGAACAATGTATTTATTATCTACTTATTGGCTTCTGGATATAGATTGACCCTCGGTTGACCTGGCTGTTCCAGCCTTTCTAATTGGCTCAGGAACTGCCTGGGGCCTTTACTCACAGGCACCAATGAATCTGCTCATCCTTTGTTGTTATTTTTAATCATCTTTCCTAACATCTTCCAAAGCAACACCTAATAAATGCCTCAGCTCTCCAGGGACATCATGGACGTTGCTATTGAAGGAACTTTTTTTTTCCTTTCTTTCCTTGCTCTTCTGCTTCTGGTGGTTTTACGAGATTCTTGGAGAGCACTAATGTAAGATTTCACATCAGGAAGCATTCCTTGGATTGCGCTTTTGTAATTTTCACATTTACTTTTGAGGAACGAGGTAGGGGAAAATCATCAGAGTGGTCGAAACAGGACTTCTTGCTGTTACTAGGTGATTTTATTCGTAACATTTCCTGCTGCCAAAACTCTTCTTTTCTTTTGAGTGCCTACCAGCTGGGGCTATGCACGGAACTTTATTTGTAGGATTCTTTTACTGACAACTCTTTGAGGAAAGTACTAGAACTAATGTCTTTTCCTCTTTAAAGACAAAGAAATTGAGACTAGGAGAAACGAACAAACTGACATGAAACTGCACAGAATCTAAATGCAAACAGATTGGTGCCCAGCTTCAGCTTTTAATCACTTCACACTTCGTAGTATTGTGGGGCAGAGGAGGATTAAATCAACAGGAAGCAGGTTTGTGTGTTTGTCACGACTTGCTGTCCATGACCACCCTCTATTAGAGCCTCTGTTCTCAACAGCCTTGCTTCCCAGCCATTCATCGTAGAAGCTGGTACGATCACACATTTATCGACATGCATATGTGTATACCTAGCCTATCCTCTACTCAGGAATTTGCCTCAAATCCCTTTTGAAAGTAGATTCAATATAAATAACAAATAATTAATTGATGAGGACGGACATGAAAACATCCAGTTTTCCAAGCATCCTTTGTATGATTACTTTTCTAAGAAGGCTTATTTTTACCTTTTCAAAATTTGTAGGACATATGGCTCAGGATCTGACATCAGAAAGGCCTTGGTTGTAATTGTGGTACTGCCCTAATGGATTCTATGATATGGGGAGGTAACCTAACCTTTTTGGGCCTTAATGATCTTACCTGAAAAACAAGGTTAATCTTGGTGCTCACAGCGTGGTTGCAGGGACACTGTGTTGAACCTTTGTATAGCGTTATTACAGAGTATGCACTCTGTGAATGGTGCTATTTTATTATTATCAGTAATTGCCATCATGTACCAATCATTCTAGTTTTTGGAAAAGGTCACCCATGCCTGCCTTCATTCATCTGGCACACACAGTAGCAATCATTAACACTTAGTCACTCTTCTTAAAGAGCTTTGGGTTTAGTGACCAACTGAATACATATACTTGATTGCCAATGAAAATTAGATTGAAAAGATTGACTTTGCTCTCAGTGAGTGGCGTTTTGGGTTCTGCATGTTTATATTGATATATAAAGAGCATGCTGAGCCAAAAGGTAAAAGCCAAGATTATGTCTTATAAATAATGCTATTTCTTTCGCTTGTTTGTTTAAACAATCTCTCTTGTTAAGAAGGCATTTCACGTTAGTGGGTCTGCTGGCTGATGGGTAGCTGTCCTGGTCTAGACCCAGAATGTGGGTGCCTTTGTTCCCTATAAAGAAAGAGTAGTAACAAGCTACACATGCAGATTCTAAGTACCGAGCAGTGTTTGTGTATACTTCTGTTCCCTTTCCTTTGATTTCAACTTGTTTGCCCACACTCTCTGTCAAAGATTCCTCATAGAGACTACAGGTTTCCCAGGAAATTTTATTTTAAATATATATATATTTTTAAGTAGTCTCTCTGCCCAATGTGGGGCTCAAGCTCATGACCCCAAGATCAGGAGTCACATGACCTACCAACGGAGCCAGCCAGGTGCCCCCCAGAAAAAATTTATTTTAGTACTTAATTTTATTTTTGTGCTGTAACTTCACTTTCTTGACCTCTTAAGAGGTACTTGTGATCTCCTTTATTTGTTGGTACGAGTGTTTCTGAGGATGTGCTCTTTTCAGTCACTATGGAAATTGGTTAACAGGGAATGGCTCCAAACCATCTCAAATGCGTGTCTTAACATTGCAAGGAAGAGAACCAGCACCTAATCTGGGTGCTGAGGTATTATGTGGGGTGAAGGGGGAGCTTAGTTTTAAGTTGAAGCTTTATGATTGGAAATAAAGTATTTTGGGGAGAACATATAAATCAATAGGCTTTGGCATAGTGGCAGTCCAGTAATGGCAAATGTAGAGGTGAGGAAGGAAAGCTACATTTAACCATGTTGTATGTCTCAAAGTACTAGGATGAAGAAAAGAGACAACAAAGGAAATGGAATCTATTCACAAAGCGTAAATGTCAACTGAAAGATATACTAAACTGTAAAAAGAATCTTTAATGGAAAGCTACAGGGACTTACTAGTATGAACACTGCCTATTTTATTTTATTTTTTTAAACAAATCCATTCAAAATCTTGTTGAATAAATAAATCTCAGGTTGAACGCTCACAGAAGAGTCTGGCATCAAAAGGAAATTCTGTGATAAGGACAGCTAATGATGTGATTTCTTTCCTGCTCAACCAGCAATGTTTCCTTCAGGACTGCATTCTCTAGATTGTGTTCCTCACAGATAAGTGCAGTTGGAATTATTTGGTTCACCAGTCAGTAAAAATGTCACATCAAGATGTGGAATGGTTTTCTCTTACTCTAGGAAACCACAAGTATTTTGATAAAACAATACCATTTTAAACATTTATTTCATGTGGATTTGGGGGCCATTGTAATAGCAGAAATAAACAATGGACAGATCAGTTCTGAGTACATAAAAATACTGTTTATACAGCGATAACATCTATGCTAAAGCCAGTCTGACGGTTTTATTTTTATGTTGCAATTATAACGTGAGGTAAAATAGAAAGCTACCAGTACGTCTCCTCACCCAGGTATTGGAGGCACACAAATGCACTCCTACATGTGTCCTAAATCTGGGAAGTGCTTGCTATCCTTTACCAATGCATGCTTTCAGAATGTGGGGGTCCTCTGAGTCATAGATTTTTGGTGACTGTTGAGCTCCACTACTGCTGTGATTCTTGTATGGATTTGGGGCTCTCACTCTTTCATCTGCTGCTTTCTGCCACATTCTGAATCCCACTAGCTCACGTTGGTGGTTTTGTTCTTCATTAGTCCTGCAACCAGTTATTAATATTCATCTTCATCATCATCATAATTATCATTATTTTAACCACCTCTCTGCAACCACTGCTGAGAAGCTGGATCTGAGATCCATGTAAGAGAAGAGCATGTTTTCATGTCACTTTTTAGAGGTTTAATTAAAAACTAAAGACTTTTAAGCTCGGTTTAGTCTGTTCTCATAATCTTTGGTCTTTGGCATACAGTCCTGAAATTAAAGCGTTCTAGCTATTTCTAATTCATAGGTTTTTATATATGAATTGTAGTTTTATGATCTTATCAAATGCTTGTTACATTTCTTTAAACTTCAAGCTTCTCTGCACTATGAAGTAGAATCTTCCTTGCTACCTACACACACGCACACACTCACACACACACACACACATTATGAGGCTTGCTTTTTTTTTTTCCTCTCAGATTGACACTGTTGAAAAGCTCTAACTTAAAAAAAAATAGGATGTAAAATATGGTGATTTACTTCACAGGCAACCTTTATGTGACTGTATTTTGTAAAGTGGGAAAAATTAGTTTTATGGTCAGGCTCACGACTCACATTTGCAGGAGCAAACAGATGAAACCCAGCTTGTGATCCAGCCCCAAACTCAGCTAAGGGAAAAGGGCCCTTTTTCTATTTGGTCCATCCAGTGAGGTGATTTTTTTTTAACTCTTATAAATGACATGGTATAAGCTAGTGCTGCACTGAGTAAGATGCATTTTTTTTTTTGGGTTTCTTTTTTTTTTTTTTTAAGATTTTATTTATTTATTTGACTGACAGATTACAAGTAGGCAAGAGAGGCAGGCAGGGAGAGAGAGGAGGAAGCAGGCTCTTCACGGAGCAGAGAGCCCGATGTGGGGCTCGATCCCAGGACCCTGGGATCATGACCTGAGCCGAAGGCAGAGGCTTTAACCCACTGAGCCACCCAGGCGCCCCAGTAAGATGCATTTAAAAACAATTTTAAAATGTTTTTGGAAAAGGTAAAATTTAACTCTTATTTATCTTTTTAAACAAATCCAACAGTGAAATGATGGCCAAGTAAGGCACCCGTGCTGCAAAGTCTTTTTTATGTTTCTGGGAGCATCAAAGTATGTTTCCATTGCCACAAATATGTGTATGCGTGTGCATGTGTATACATGTGCATGTGTATACATGTGCATGTGTATGTGTGTGTGTATGAATACATATATAAAAAACTAATTTTCAATATAGGTGTGGCCTGATATTTAATGAACTATTATACTGATATTCCAGAAGCTTGAAAGTGGTAGCATTTCTGCTGTACATTCATACTGGGAAAAATTGATGATAGAAATCATTATGTAGCTATATATACTCACTGAGTTTAGAAAATACTTTTTGTAGAAAAAAATTTGCTAATGCCAGAATAATGATAAATAAATACGTGTATTTGTAATCCAGAGTCCTGGTATTTGCTGTATGAATTTGCATAGTCTGTTCTCTGTTTTGATCAGAAAGAAAAACCTTTGATCAGTGAACAACTGGACAGGGAATTCTAGAAATCACCTTTCAGACTGTCTTATGACCAGAGACACCATAAAATTTATCTCTGAAACCCGGGTACTTTTGAGAGTGAAGGGGGGGACTCTATTGGAACAGGGGTTAATCAGATCTACCCCAGCAAGTTGGCATCCATGAAGACCTTGGTTATAGAGCACCGAATAATCTGAATTAATACTTCATTGTGGGCTCTAGGATACTGCAGTATCTCATACAGCTCTTAATTTTTTAAACCCACACTGGGCACTTTATGGTGTGCAAGTTCTTACATTGGAATATGTATAGTTATGAGTCAATGACAGATTCTGGCCTCCAGGAGCTTAAAATCAAACAGGACGTAAAAGATGGGCAGGTACAACCTGGTTCACCTCCTTTAAGACGCTGCTTCTGGGCTGGTAAAATGTGAGCAGGCACACAGTCAGAGAAATGCAGAATTCCCAGCCCAAAGTGCTAACCCCTCGGGTGTAGGAGCCTGGGCCTCTCTCCTCACTGTGTTCTCTTGACCACCTGTGTTCTCCCCTCCTCTTTCCTCTCTGGCAGGCCTTCAGGTTTCTCTTAGTTGCTCACCTTAATACCACACCCTGGCTTTGCTTCCACCTCCCTCTCCCTGGCTTACTGATCTCTTCCTCTCTCCTGTTCCCTCCCCAGGCTCTCTCCTCCAACTCTTCCGGAAAAATGGCAGCTTACTACATGGTTTATGGATTTCTTTTTAGCATTTATAGCATGGATTAATTTTATTTGCATATGTACACTGATTTGTTCATGTGTGGGAGATTGTTTATTAGTCAATTTTCTCTTCAATAATATATTTAAGATTTTTCAAACCACAGCTGCAACTCATTTTGAGTTTTATTACGTATTCTAATTTTACTTTAAAATTGCACCACGCGTGTAGAGTTGTCTCCTGTTTTAACTTATTTTTATGTTGTCTCTCCCTGGCAAAAGTAGTGATTCTTTTTATTGTATTCTGTCCAACAGAGCAGGAAAAGAATAATAAAACAAACCAATTAAAACAGAGATAGGTTTTCAACTTCTCACAGAGATAGTAATGCTCTGCCTATTGAATAATATTCCTCAAATCCATCTCCATGAGATCCTTTTAATATTAGATAATCATAATTTATTTATTAACATAGAGCATGTGGAGGACAATGATTGTAATTAAGGGAAAGGACGCTAATTGCAGAAAGTCCAATATGAAATCTAGTGATGTCTGACTATACCGCCCCCAGGGAAGCAGATATTTAGCCATTATCTCTTTGGTATGATCAATACAGTCAAACTGGGTAATTTAAGCCCTGAATAAAGAGACTTCAGAATATCTCCAGAGGGCCCATTTGTGAATTTGATTCAATCCTAAGAGTTTAGAATTTCAAAAGGGAGAGCAGAATTCATGTTTAGGAAAATATGAAGCCTTCAATATTGAACAACAATCAGTTCTTCCCTGTTTTTTATATGACTAGCAATGTAGAGCACCGGGGTTGTAGCAACAAATGAAATAGATGGCTTCCCTGTCCTTAAGGTTTTTAGTGTAGCAGAGAATAAGACATTGAATATGAAATTATGAATATGGAGACTATTTCCAAGGGCAGGTACACAGATGCATGGAAACTACATCGATGAATCCCAGACTGATAGGCACTCAGATTTGGGAGGGGCATTTTGACTACTCAGCGCAAATGCCAAGTGAAATCATTTCTAAGGGGCGAGGATATTTCAGCAGGTGGAGGAAACATGGACAGGAGGGCAGACAGCATGCGCAAAGCAAGGAGGGAAGAACACAACAGAGCAGGGTCTGATAGGAGCATGGATTGAAGTTCTATTTTGACTGCCCCTGAAAATCCGGTCAAAGAGTTAGTGCTTCTACTGACAGGTAATTTTAATTAATTAATTTATTTGATTGAGAGAGAGAGAGAGAGAGAGTATGTTGGGGAGGAGGATCATAGGGAGGGGGGCAAGGAGGGGGAAAGAATCTCAAGCAAACTCTGCACTGAGCAGGAGCCTGACACACGCCTGCATCTCACAGCCCTGAGATCATGACCTGAGCCAAAGTCAAGAGTCAAAGGCTTAACCAACGGAGCCATCCAGGTGCCCCTTAGAGAGATATTTGTATATCCCTGTTCATAGCAGCGCTATTCATAATACACCAAACATGGAAACAATTGAAGTGTCCAGTGATGGATGATGGATGGATAAACAAAATGTGATATATACATACAATATTTTTGGAATATTTTTCAGCCTTAAAAAGACATTTTGACACATGCTTTAGTATGGAAAAAACTTGAGATTATACTAAGTAGGCCAGTCACAAAAAAAGACAAATACTGTTTGATTCCACTTATGAGAGACACCTTAAGAACAGTCAAAATCATAGAGACAGAAAGTAGAATGGTAATTGCCAGGGGCTAGCAGGAGGGTGAATGGAGAGTTGATTAAAGGATTTAAGGCTTCAATTTTGCAAGATAAAAAGAGTTTTGGAGATAGGTTGCAAAAAGTATATATGTACCTAATACTATTGAACTGTATGGTTTAAAAATGGTTAAGGTGATTAACTTCATATTATGTTTATTTTATACCAGTTTAAAGAAGAAAGACATAGACATGTAAACTACTATTTTAATTGAGAAATACTACTGAGATCTTGACTGACTCTAGACACTATTTCAAAATTTCATGTTAATGATAAGGCTTTATTCCATTATTTCTCCATTTTGTTCTGGGAAGTGATTTACTAACATGCTACCTGGCCAAAATTAAATTTAATCTCATCCTGTATTTGAAGACTTAGCTGTTTTATATAAAGTCAGCTTTGTTCTATAAAGCACTGAACTGTTTCCTCTTAAAAAAAAAAAACATACAGTGCTATGTAGAAAACACAGTAAAATCAAGTCACAAGTAACATTTATAATAGCAGGATATGAAGTATGACTTCATCCAGTTAGTATTATAAACACCTTATTATGGAATTTATGGAAGTTTTGGATGTGTAACTAAATTTCTGAGAAATGAAATGAGTCGTTACTTTATATAAGATATAAATCTCATTGACCTTAGAAATTATAATGAAAAATGTGTTTTAGATTTTAAACCATTGAACTTCCTAATTGAGCAAGTCTCAGACAGCAGCTCTTGGCTTCTAGCTGTGGGCTCTTATTCTCTCATCCTGCCTCTGTTGAGTCCCTTTATCTTGGTGATGGTGGTGAAGATAGCTAGCGTTTGTGTGTTCACTGGAGTAGCACTTTTAATTTCCTTAAGAGCTTTTCTTTTGAATTCACAACTGGGGTAACTCTTGGGTTCAACAGGCTTAGCTTTTGGCCTATTCTGTCTTCCTCACTAAGCTTAATCATTTTTAGGTTTTGATTTAAAGTGAGAGAATGCAACTCTTCTTTTGAACACTTAGGCCATTGCAGAGTTCTTAATTGGCCTGATTTCAATATTGTTTTTAATATGCTTCCAACTTTTTATCTGGTAGTGCTTTTGGACCTTTAACTTCACAGAGTCTAAAATCAAACTCATTCTCTGTTCCAAACCAGTTCTTCTTCCTGTCTTTTATTTCTGTAAAAGTTATGACAAAACACCTGATATCTACCAAGCATTGTAGTAAGGACTTTACACACATTATACCATTTAATTCCCTATTTTAGAGATGAAGAAACTGAGGCTTAAGTCAAGGACCTGATCTCAGGTCTGTCAGCTAGAAAATGATAGAACAAGGATATATAGATTGGCCACACAAAATTTTGCTTTTCTCAATTTTTGCAGCATTTACTGGAATTCATTTGCTTATATACCACTGATATAGACCCTCCACAGGTTCCTCAGACATATGAAATAATCCCTATCTGGCCAAGCCTGAGGCACTCCCAGCCTGAGTCATTATGTCCAAGGCAATTCTACTATGTGACCTGGCTTTTTGGTGAGATCCAGCAGACTTGTGAAAAACACAAACAACAGTATGTGTTTGTATGACAAACACGCAGAAGGAGCCTAGTTGTATCTTAAAGATACTCAGTATATGTCTCCTTTCTGCTTTTATCCTTCTTTCCTATTTTCTGTTTTACAGAAGACACAGGTTTTTATTTTTGTTTTGTTTTTGTTTTTGTTTTTTCCACCAAGAAAAACTGTAATTTAATTCAGGGCGGTCCTTGCATTGATCCTCTCAAAAGGCACAGAGACCAGTGGCAATATAGAACATGGAAAGGGTTATCTGAGAATCAGGTAATAGGCAATGGCTTCCATGTGATTTATCTTCATGTTAATTAGACTTTGACTCCAGCAGTCTGCAAAAGAAAGTTAGACTCCCCTGAGCAGAGGACACACACTTGATCTTAGAATGAGAAGGGTAGATGAGTCATTCCTGTTATAAATCGATCTTGACAGGCAATGTCAGAAGCTCAGGGCCAATAAGTCAGTGTCACTTACTGAGTCCTAACCTGGCCACTGTATAATTACTCCTGGGCTTTTCCCCTTGAGTGCACCCCTGTCTTCCTCTTTGACAAGGTATTAATTACTGGACCTGGGAAGTTCAATGTGTCTGATTTCACTCAATCACTCAAACTCATGTCAGTCTCTGTGCATGTTACAATTAGGCATGGGGAACAAGGCTAGAGAAAGTAGGGACTAACTTGATCTCCACAGTCCCTCCAGGCAAACCTAAAATAAATATGGATGTCAGAAAATTTTTATTAGTTCATGCCATTCTGTGTTTTCATTATAATTGTCACTGCTGTTATTGTCATCACTAGGAAATCTACCACATGCTAAAAAAACTATGATTTATGCTACCTTCTTGGACCACCTGGAGTTTAATTTGTGAATTGGGAAAAAAAAAAGATTTATGGAGGGTATCCCCAATTTACCAAATGTATATTCTTGAATGTTAAATGTAAATTTTATATATGTGGAGATTCATCTTAAAATCATTTCTCTGTTTAACCATCTCTGGGCCTCATCTTTGCCTTGGGCAGAGTCACACCCCTGGCTTTTGTGTCTGCGTTATAGCCATAGTCTACTTCTTAAGAATAAGTCTTCTTCCTACATTTTTCCCTTTCCCCATTTCAAAGCAAGTAGAGTTTTTTGGCCTTCTTGACTCAGGGATGGTTTATGTTTCTGAGCCAAAAGCCAGTTTCCTACAAGATGCACACCTTCTGGATTTTTGAAAAGTCTAAACCCATTGAGTAAGTATGCAAGGTATGTTGGAGGTCAACAACACCATAGAGAGGATAGGACTGTTGAGAAGCTACAAAAAAGAGGATGGGAGAATTAGTGGAATCTGAGCATAGGTTCCAGAAAGAGCAGGGACTTGCATTCTGCTCTGCCACAGACCCTGAGAAGGTGGCATGGTTCAGAAGGCAAGGCTGGGCCTGCTAGCAAGTTCCCAGCCTTGTCAGAGATGCCTGTTTCGGTGCAGAAGCAGTAGAGCGCTGGGTCTGAAGGGACCACGGAACTACAATGTAGTGCTACTATGATAGCACCAAGGTAGTCTGCAGACTAATAACTGCAGGGGTCTCCTGGTGGTTTGGCCCCATGGAAGATCCCAGGTCTTTGCTGGCCCTCCTGGGTTACTCCCAGCAGCAGTTTTGGATACTGTCCTCTGTTTACCAGTTTAAAGTAACCAACACTTTCACAGCAGAACTGACCGCTTTAATAAAAATGTAATTCTGCTTTCTTACTGAGCAGTGACAAGAACTTTACCTTCTCCTTTTAAGCTCTTTGTCAGGCCCCTGGTCTAACGCATTCATTTTCCTAACCTAGTTTGCAAAGTTACCCAAACCCACACTGTCAAAATACAAATATTGTTCTCTGGGGACCTTGGGACTCCTGATATCCAGCAGTAACCCTGGTGACTCTGGCCCTTTCATTGACTATAGTTACTGTGCCCAGCTAGTGCCTCTCTGAAATGGTTAAGTTACTGGGAATGAAGTGGAGAAACCTGACTTTGTGGCAGGCAGATAATTCTAGGAAGGAAGTCTAGAGAGGCCAGAAAAGACCCTAAGTCAGACTCATCAAAACAGACTACAACGGGGGCTCCTGGATGGCTCAGTGGGTTAAGCCTCTGCCTTCGGCTCAGGTCATGATCTCAGGGTCCTGAGCCCCACATCGGGTTCTCTGCTCAGCGGGGAGCCTGCTTTCTCCCCGCCCCCGCCTCTCTGCCTACTTATGATCTCTGTCTGTCAAATAAATAATAAAATCTTTAAAAAAAAAAACAAACAAAAAACCAGACTACAACGAAGCAAGCAGAGACATATAGAACTGAAGTTTATATACGTTAAGGAGGGTGCAGGGTCTGTGTTAGAAGGTGTCTGTCTTCTTCTGGGGAGCTCTGTCTACAGAATGGAAGGACAAGAATGTATTGTCAGTTACCTGATTTCATTAGGCTTAGCAAGCTCCTGAGTATACAGGATGGAACAGATAAATAATAGTCACAAGGAACTTCAGTAAACTTATTTTAGAACCTTTAGGAGTCCCCAGGCAGGCTGGCTGGTCCTGTTGATGCCAGTAGAGACCAGTGCCACATTTACTGTGTAGTTCATTTACGCAGTTGTGTGGTACTCGTTTAATTTCCTTTATGTCCTGAATTAGTTTTTCTGGCTCCACTTGCTTTGTCTTCCTTAAATCATAAATGCCTAGAGGTTAGGCACCATGTCTGTTTAATTAGCTTTGTAAAATGCCTAGCACAACTCTCCACACAGGAAATTATTAAATGTGCTTGGATAATGAGCCAATGTTTGAAAAGTGAAAAAGGGCTCTGAGTCACTTAAAATAAAGATTGTATTTCACATGATGCTTCTTACCGTCTTTTGGGGACTCTTTAGAGGAAGTTGGTGGATATCATTGGGGACACGTGGTAAAATGGTATTTATCTCTGTGGATGAGAACTGAGGTCCCCATGTGGTTGCCTTGTTAGATGCCAGGAGAGCTTGATTCCAGTCCTTCTGAGCATCTCCATCCCATGCCATCTAGGGCATGAGCATCTTCTCTCAGGAGACGCAGGGTAGCTGGCATTGAGACATATTTGTAATAGATGTGAGCCTGGCTGCAGGGAAATGAAACATGTGGATGAAACGGCTTGCTCTGTTCATTTGGTCAGGATGGGGGCCAACCAAACCAAACCAAATAAAAACTCCAAAGCCTTGTTAGCTCAAAGAATGACTTTAAATTATCAAAGTTTTAAAGAACAAGAATCTGTAATAAAAGAAAATCCAAACTTCTCTGGATTTGTCTGGCCAAATTTTGGACATCCATTGTCCTTGAAATGTAAAGAATTGTGAATGTATTCATGACAGAAAACCTGAGAGGCAATTGAACCAGAGAGGACAGGCTATTATTGACTCTGACAATGGGGTGCAGCATTGAGCTCACACAGTAGTGAGAGCTTCAGAGCTAATGAGGTCAGTGGTCCAGGAATTAAAAAGAAAAAAAAATTTTTTTTGAAAAGCATTGAAATGTTGGCCAATAATAGTTCTGGAGTCGTTATCACAAGCTGTCATGTCCGCAGGCCCTATTTCAATAACTGCTTTAAGTGTCCAGCTTATTAGATACCACACACTTGAAGACTTTTCTTGGCAGATATTTACTGAAGGAGACAGCTAGTAAAAACTCCAACAGGCTTAGGAAACTATTCAATGAAGACTTTGGAGAAGGGCCTAGAGACAAGAGATGGTTAGTATAAAAAATAACAAATCTCTGAAAATGTTGTCTCATTTGATTAATTACCTCAGGTTTAAATTGGAGGAGGAAGATTTAAAGGGCAGCACTTGGAATAATGGATGTCTGGTGACTTGGTTTTATTTATTTATTTATTTATTTAACATTTTAGAAATATTTTCTTTCTTTATTTGACACAGAGAGAGAGAGAGAGAGAGAGTGAGCACAAGTAGGGAGAGCAGCAGGTAGAGGGAGAATGAGAAGCAGGCTCCCCACTGAGCAGGGATCCTGATGCAGGGCTTGATCCCAAGACCCTGGGATCATGACCTGAGCTGAAGGCAGATGCTTTACGAATGAGCCACCCAGGCACCCCATGGTGACTTGGTTTTAACAGCCCACCAGCCATCTAGGAAACTGAGCACTTCAGGCAGAGTCCACCATCGGGATGTTGGTTCCTAGCTCTCTGCTTGTCTCTCTGTTCAGTGCCTCCAGGCCTCACTGGTGCCCTGTCTTCACCCATCAGCCTTTGAAGCAGATGGCTTTTACCTCTCTATCTCTGTCCTCATTCTCTCTCTCAGTCTCTGTCACATGTATTAAATTTTTCACTGGATGTTTCCACTTGGAGACTAAAATTTGGCCCTTATAAACCTAATTCACCACTTTCCATGAAAAACTGCTTGCCTCTCCTAACCTGTCCTGTTTCTGTAGGACATCCTCCCTCCCTCCCATCCTTTTATTTTCCCTGTATCACTAAAAAGAAATCCTAACATCACTACTGGCTTTTTCCTCTCCTCAACTTCTCCGTAAGTAATCACTCATTAGAACTAGCTAACTCTTTTTCACAATATCCTTTCCCACAAGGGCATTTTTGGCCCTTTTCTTGGCAGACGTGGATTATTTCACCCATCTCGGTGCTGTACCTGTTTGTGGTTTCGATCATCCACAAAAATGTGATTTGTATTTCTGAGGCTTTTACACCTGCCAGTTCATGTGATTCTCGTAATCATGGTTACGAGAACAAGGAAACTGAAGGTCACATCAAGGTCACAGCTATGCAGTGGTAGACTAAGTCACCTGACTCCAAGTCTCTAGCTCTTTTTGATCCGAGGGTCTCTTTTCATATCATGTAAGTTTGGAGTCTGGTCAGTGCCCTTAATGTCTCTCCAGCCCTGCCTCTCTCTAGGCACTAATAATGGAACATACATTTAAGTTGTGACCATCTCTTGAGTCTCGGAGGATCCTCCAGGACCCACTACTTTACTCATCTCTTTCTCTTTTTTAAAATAGACCTTCTTAGAGCACCTTTAGATTTATAGCAAAATGGAGTGGAGGTTACACAGTTTCCATCTACCTCTTTCTCTCTCATATATATAGCCTCCCCATCCATCGACATCCAGCATCAAATTTTTGTTATAATCCATGAACCTATGTTGACACATTATAAAATCACCCAAAGCCCATAGTTTACCTTAGGATTCGCTTTTGGTGTTGTACTTCTATGGGTATTGACAAATGTATAATGACATGTATGGGCCATTATAGTATCATATAGAATAACTTACTGACCTAAAGATCCTCTGTGCTCTACCTATTGATCCCTGTCTCCTCACTAATCCCTGGCAACAACTGATCTTTTTACTGTCTCCATAGTTCTGTCTTTTTCAAATTGTCATATGGTTGAAATCATACAGTGTGTAGACTTCTCAGATTGACTTCTTTCACTTAGTAACATGCATTTAAGTTTCCTCCATGACAAGACATGGCTTAATAGCTCATTTCTTTTTACTATTGAATTCTATTCCATTGTATGGGTGTACCAGTTTATCCATTCAACTACTAAAAGACGTCTTGGTGGCTTCCAAGTTTTAGCAGTTATGAATAAAGCTGCTAAAAATACTCATGTGCAGTTTTTTGTGTGGATGTAAGTTTTCAACTCATTAGGGTATCTATCAAGGAGTGCAACTGCTAGATCATATGGTAAGAGTGTGTTTAGTTTTGTAAGAAACTGCCACATTATTCTTCAAAGTGGCTCTACCAGTTTGCATCCCCACCAGCAGTGCATGAGAGTACGTGTTGCTTCACATCCTTGTCAACATTTGATATTGTCAGTATTTTGAATTTTAGCCATTCTAATAGGTGTATAGTGCTATCTCACTATTGCTTTAATTTGCAATTCTCTAATGATGTATGATGCTGAGGATCTTTGAAAGTGCTCACTTGTCATCTGTATATTTTCTTTGGTGCAGTGTCTATTGATATCTTTAGCGCATTTAAAAAATGAAGTTGTTCATTTTCTTATTGTTGAATTTTAAGAATTGTTTGTATACTTTGGATAACAGACTTTTATGTATTTTGCTCTGATTTTTCTCCCTGTTTGTGGCTTATCTTTTCATTCTCTTGACAGTGTCTCTTGCACAACAGAACTTTTACAGAAGTCCAGCTTATTAATTCTTTCATGAATCATGCCTTTGGTATTGTATCTAAAAAGTCATTGCTGTAATCAACATTTTCTCCTATGTTATCCAGGAGTTTTATAGTTTTGCATTTCACATTTAGGTTTTGAATTAATTTTTGTGAAGGGTGTAAGGTCTGTGTCTAGATTAATTTTTGGTTTGTTTTTGTTTTTGCATGTGGAAACCCAGTTGTTCCAGCACCATTTCTTAGAAAGACTATCCTTTCTCCATTGAATTGCTTTTGCTTGTCTCTCAAAAATTGGTTACCTATATTTTGTGAGCCCATTTCTGAACTCTGTACTCTGGTTTATTGATCTATTTTGTCCTTTCTTTCACCAATATCACATTGTCTTGATTACTGTAGCTTTACGGTTAAGTCTTGAAATCAGGTAATGGCAGTCCTCTGATTTTTTTCTTCTTCAGTGTTGTGTTGGCTATTCTGAATCTTTTGCTTCTCCATATAAACTTGAGAATAGTTTGTTGATACCCATGAAATAATCTGCTAGGATTTTGTTGGAGAGTGTATTGAATTTGTAGATCAAAAAGAACTGACATCTGAACAATATTGAATCTTCCTGTCCATCAACATGGAATAGCTCACCATTTGTTTAGTTCTCTGGTTCCTTTCATCAGATTTTTGTGGTTTTCTCATATTGAACTTATACACATTTTGCTGGATTTATACTGAAGTATTTCATTTTTTGAGGTAAATGGTATTTTATTTTTAATTTCAAATTCCAATTGTTCATTTGTTAGTATTAGGAAAGCAGTTGGCTTTTGATTGTTCATCTTGCATCATGCAACCTTGCTATAATCACTTATGAGTTACAGGAGGGTTTATTGTTGTTGCTGATTCTTTCAGATTTTCTACAAAGACAAACTTAATCTATGAATAGACAGTTTTATTTGTTCCTTCGTAATCTGTATACCCTTTGTTTTCCTGTCTTGTCACATTAGCTAAGACTTCCAGTTTGATGTTTAAAAGCAGTGGTGAGAGGAGACATCTTTTCTTTCTTTTTTTTTTTTTTTAAATTAAATTTTTTATTTATTTTCAGCGTAACAGTATTCATTGTTTTTTCACCACACCCAGTGCTCCATGCAATCTGTGCCCTCCCTAATACCCACCACCTGGTTCCCCCACCCTCCCACCCCGCCCCTTCAAAACCCTCAGGTTGTTTTTCAGAGTCCATAGTCTCTCATGGTTCACCTCCCCTTCCAATTTCCCTCAACTCCCTTCTCCTCTCCATCTACCCTTGTCCTCTATATTATTTGTTATGCTCCACCAATAAGTGAAACCATATGATACTTGACTTTCTCTGTTTGACTTATTTCACTCAGCATAATCTCTTCCAGTCCTGTCCATGTTGCTACAAAAGTTGGGTATTCGTCCTTTCTGATGGAGGCATAATACTCCATAGTGTATATGGACCACATCTTCCTTATCCATTCATCCGTTGAAGGGCATCTTGGTTGGAGACATCTTTTCTTAACTGATATTAGCTGGAAAGCTTCTACTACTAAATCTGATGTTTGTTTTTGGGGTTTTTGTAGGTTTTTCTTTTTATGAAGTTGCAAAAATTCTCTTCTATCCTAGTTTGATGAGAATTTTTATTTTATCCTGAACAGGTGTTGGATTTTGTCAAATACTTTTCTGTACCTATTGATATAGTTGTGTGTTTTTTCTTCATTAGCTCATTAATATAATCAATTACATTAATTTATTTTCAAATTTTAAATCAGACTTGTACACTTGGAATAAATCTTATTTAGTTATGGTGTATATATTTTTAAATATATTTTTGAATTTCATTTGCTAATGTTTTGTTGAGGAATTTTCATCTATGTTTATGAGGGATATTGGCTTAAAGTTTTCTCACAATGTCTTTGTCTTGTTTTGGATTTAGAGTAATGCTGGCCTTACAGAAAAAATTATGAAGAATTACCTCTACTTCTATCTTTTGGAAGAGATTTTTGAGAACACTAGATTCTGTTAGTATAGTTTAGTATAGTTTTTGTTTTGTTTTGTTTTGTTTTTTTGCTTTAATATTTAGTAGAATTCACTAATGAACATATCTGAGCCTGGTGTTTCCTGTTTTAGAAGGTTATCGATAATTGATTTGATTTCTTTAATAGATATAGGCTGATTCAGATTGTCTATGTCTTCCTGTGTGAGTTTTGACAGATGTGTCTTTCAAAGAATTGCTCCATTTCATCTAGGTTGTCAAATTTGTGAGCATAGTGTTGTTCATTGTATCCCTTTCTCATCCTTTTAATGTTCATTGACTCTGTCGTCATGTTCTCTCTTATATTTCTGATATTTGTAATTAGTGTCTTCTCTCTTTTTTCCCTTTCGTTAGCCTGACCAGAAGCCTATCACTTTTATTAGTCTTTTCAAAGATCCAGCTTTGGTTTTATTGGTTTTCTCTGTTGGTTTTCTGTTTTCAGTTTATTGATTTCTTCTCTATTTTTTTTTTTTTATTATTTCTCTTCTTCTGCTTACTTTGGATTTAATCTGTCATCTTTTACTTATATCCTAATTTGGCAGCTTGGAGTATTGATTTTTAGAACTCTCTTCTCTTTTTAAATATGTATTCAATGCTATAAATCACCCTCTAAGTACTGCTTTCATTGTATTCCACAAGATTCTATAAGTTATATTTTCATTTTCATTTATTTCATAATATTTTTAAAGTTTCTCTTGTGATTTCTTCCTTGACTATGTGTTATGTGGAAATGTGTTGTTTAATCTTGAGGCATTTGGGGATTTTCTAGCTTTTTTTTTAAGCACTTTCTAATTTAATTCCACTCTGGTGTGAGAAAATACACTGTATGGTTTTTCTTTTTAAAAATTTGTTAAGGTGTATTTTATAACTTTGAATGTGGTCTGTTTTTAAGAATGTTCCATGTGAACTTGAAAAGAATGTGTATTCTCCTTTCGTTAGATGATGATTCTGTGGATGTCAATTAAATCTAGTTGATTGATGAGGCTGTTGAGTTCAGCTATGTCTTTACTGATTTTCTCCCTGCTGGATCTGTCCATTACTGATAGAGTGGTGTAGATGTCTCCAGTTATAATAGTGGATTCACCTGTGGGTTGTTTTTGTTTTGCAGTTCTTTCAGTTTTTGCCTCATATCTCCTTATCTTTTTTGCTCAACATGTCTAGTTTGCTTCTCTATGCCCCTTTAGTTTGACAGCATGACCCGACCAAATGTTCTGCTCATCTTTGTTTCACCATTCCACCTTAGATTCTGCTAGCCATGTTTTCATGTACTGTGGCCAAGGCAAGTTCAAACCTGACACCCTGACTCAATCCACTTTCCTCAGATCTTACCTGTTGGGACAAGTACCTATGCTACTTGAATTAATTCATTACTGCATGCCAAACTTTTGTAAGAATATTGTGTGGTGCTATGTATCAGTCTCAACATGTTTTTCTAACATTGAAAAAAAAATGAACGTGGGGGGGTGTTCTGTTCATTGGTCTCTGCACAGTGTCAAGAATATGGTTGACACTTACTGTATGTTTGAGAGTTGAGTGAGGACATTTGTTATAGCTTGAGGAAGAGATTGTGGTCTGATGTTTTTAGTTTGAAAAAACAGATACCAAGGTTGAAAATTTTTTAAAAAGAAAAGGGAAGAAAACAGTTCTCTGGAATCACAACTACTCATTAAAGAAGAAAGAATATATCAATGTGTAGTCTGACAATAGTACTATATTTAGAGTTATGAAATCTAGACATGACTTCTGGCTCCATCATCTTGGACAATGTACTTCTCTAAGCTTTAAATAATACCTCATGGAATCATTGTGATGTTGCAATGAGACACGATGCTTTACAAATGCTATTAAATATTTCCATGAAATCTTTATTAAGGGTGAGAGTACAATGACATCAAATATTTGTGCACAGATAACTGTTTGAAAAATACTGTTTGAGCATGTCATACAAAACAGAATAGCATATGAACTGTGTGTCATAAATATGTTCACTTTTTTCATTTCTGTTTTGTTCACTTTTTCATTTCTGTTTAGAGAAGAGGTGAATCCTGATATCACTGTTTTATTTGGCTTATATAAAAAAGTTCCACATTGTGTTACTAGTTTGTAGAATTTGAGATTAATGCTTAATGGATGTTTACAAAGACACATTTTTATTTTTGTAGCATGAGTTCATGCTATTGTGCTTACACCATCTGTCTAGTATAAGCTCACTTCAATTCTCAGCCACAAATATGTTTCTAATTAGTTAATGTATAACGGAAGCCTTGAAAAATCTTTTCTTTTATCATGAAGAAGTGAGGCCTGAAATTATTTGTTGGTTTCATGTGTGCCTTTTTTGTTCATTTATTTAAGATTTATTGCCAAATGGAGATTTTATTCCCTATAATGCTTCAGCTGAACTAATATTTTCCGTAATAGAATTTCTGAAATATAACTTACATAGGCTTTCTTAAAGTATAACTGATTTCAAGGAGGTCCTCATCCAGAACCTGAAACTCTGCTTAATTTCTATTAAAAATAGATAAAAAAAAATTCAACTGAGGCCTCAGTGAAGAGGATGCTTCTTACTTGTTAATTCATGTCTTTTCCCCACAGGGGAATTCAGTAATTCATGTCTTCCAACCCAAGCTTTGTATTCCTCAGATATTTCCAGCCATGAACCAATCTTAACCATACAGTCATGTCCACACCTAGTGGGGTTGTGAGTTTGTCCTGTGGCTATAGTTCTATACCTGTAGTGTGCCCTAGAGAGCTATTCTGACTAATTTACTGTGTGACAGAACTTTGGCTTCTATCCTTGAATAGCACCTAATTCTTTACCATCCTCAGCCCAAGGACACTTGGTAGGCTCTTGATACCCTGCCAGGCTCTAGCCCTTCCCCTTTTCTGCAATAGAGTCTTGCTCCCTGCACCATCTCAATCCACTAATCAAAGAATAGTTGTGATTGAGAAATCACTTACATCCGTAGCTACTACCAAGATTCCTTTTAAGTGTACCAACCATGTTGCATCTTCTTAGGTATTTCATCTCTCATTGCTGCCTCTGGAACTCAGTACTCCAACTATACTAAGCTTCCTTTAGTTCTTCTAAGGCTTTAAGCTCTCTTTGGTGTCTGAGTATTTTCATGTGCATATCCTTTCGTAGGGAATGATTTCCTACTCCCACTCTCCAAACATTTATAACCCTAAATGATTCTAAAGGTCTTCAAAGACATTCCAGTTTGGGTTACCTGTTTACTTATCTGTTACCTCAGTCCCCAGATTTTACAGGATCCCCCCCCCATTTGAATTCCCATGCTTAGCATATATTAAGACTGGCATATATTAAGTACTTGATGAAAACCTGTTGAGTCAAAGATGCTTGTTCCAACCAAGTGTGAGTTTATCATGATCCTACAACTGAATATCCAGCTGCCCTTGAAAAAAACAGCTCTGTAAAGCTCCTTTTACTTCTCCTTGACCTTGTCTTGTCTAGGTCCAAATCATCCTTTTACCTGTCTGAAATATTGGAATTTTGACTTAGTCCTAAGACCTTGCTGATCAGGGCTGGAGGAGGTGTGTGGAAATGTCAACCTTGATTCATAGTGTCTCTCCTCTATCCTACGATTCCTCTGAAACTCTTTCCCTTCAACTCTTCTCTAAGGAGTTGTGTAGTCATATCTTTATGCTGATTCAGACCTTTCTGGAAGCCATTTCCCTTGCTCCTCAGCTATGGCAGAAGTAGTAATTTGCACTATTAGTAGAACCAAGGGAAGAAGACTCTTCCCCTGCCTCCCCTGCCCTTAGTATAAACTTTTTTTTTTTTTTTTCTCAAGGCAGGAGGGGATCACAGACTGAGAAGTGCTTCTGGGTCTCCTGAATGAATATCTGTGCTTGGATGTGTTCCTGGGTCTGTTCCACACCCTTTGTACATGTTTGGTTAAAACAGATAGGTGGACAAGACTAAAATGATAAGGGTGTAGTGAACCTCAATCAGATTTTATGATGCAGAGAGTATCCAGTTTTCCAAATTTTAATCTGGCTCCTTCCATGATAATCCAGCTAGTGTAGGGTCCTGGATTTGTGGCCTATGGACTGGGCCTAACTCTGACAGTTTGGTTTTGTTTGCATAGTGTTGGCCTTAATAATATTCCTAAAAACTGTCCATTAGTTGTTAGTTCCTCAGAATTAGATAATACGTTATAAATTTTGGATTTCTGGCTTCTCTTGAAAAAAATGAGAGGAGTGGGGTTTGAGTTCAGACACAGTAACAATTGTCTTGAGCTGGGTAGGGCTACTCTCTTTAAAGGAGTCTGTACTTTCTGGTTTACCACGTCCCTATCACTTCCTGCCCATGCCCATAAATACCTGGCCAGTATTTATGTCACCTCTTGGTTTCTTATGGCCACTTGAGTTTATGATTCCTGGTACAGAGATCCAAAATCATCTAGTTTCTAACTTACTACAAATAGACTGTGCATGATGTTGTTCTAAAGACAATATCTAGTCTACTTCCCTTCTTATTGTACATGCAACAGACTATGGACTAAGAATATTTAACTTCCCATAAGAAGCCTGGATTATGCATGAATAGAAGTAATACCTACTTTAAGTATGCTTAAATATGGTGGACCTATCTGGTGGCATATAGGGAACCATTAAAGATGATTTTTGGAAGATCTTTAAGGCAAAGGAAAATAATCATTATATGTTAAGTAGGAAAATGCAGACTACATCACTACATATGGTATAACTCTAATCTTACAGGAAAATATATATATATTTATATACCTCAAAAAAAGAAAAGTCTGAAGGGAGGGAAATGCATTGAAGTATAAAGGTGGTAATCTCTGGCCAATGGGATTGTAAATAATTTTTTAGTTTTTTTAGGGCTTTTTAAAATGCATTCTTGAATTTTTAAATTTTCTTTTGAGTATCTATTAGCTTTATAATAAGAGGTGATTAAAAAACAAAATAGCATTATTTTAGCAATCTAAGTGTACCATTCCAATAACATTTTTTATGGAGCTAGGGAAGATTTTTTTGTCTGTTGGGTCTCTCAAATTATTCATCGTGTGTGTGTGTGTGTGTATCTTTTTTAAAAACAACATTGAAGGGAATATGGACCCCATTAATGGGAGCCTGAGGGACAGCTGGAGGATGGCTGCAAGAAAATAAGTACTAATCACTTCCACTACTGGGTGCCTTACTTCATAATTCTCCCTGTTCCCATGTTCCTGGACCTTTAAGAAATGAGACAGAAGGAAGTCAAAGAAGTGACATCAAGATACAGAGGACATTAGGAATAGATGAACTCACAGAAGTGAAAGGTTGAGAACAGAAGTTGAGACGAAAGTGTAAAGAAGAGAGAGAAAAAAAGGACAAATAAAGGATATTTAAAACATTGAGATATAGATGTTAAACAAAATATAATCAAAGTAAGAGCAAGTAAGGAAAAAAACCTTAGAAGCTTAGCAATGTAAAGTTTCAATAAAGAGAGAGGCAAACATAAAAGGAAAAAAAATGGATAAGAGCTCAGGAAAAAAACACATAAAAGAATTAAAGTTAATTTCAATGATGCAATTTAAAAAGTGAACAAAAGAAACTTAAAAAGAAACTGTAAAACTTTGAAAGGGTAGAATAAAAGATTACAAAGGCATAAAAATAGTAAATAAAAATTTAAATGATTTAAAAGAAGATAAAATGGTAAAATCAAGAAGCTTAAAAACTAAAAGAAAGTATAAGACAATTCTGAAGAAACATGTCATCATTAGAACTGTAATAGCCAGTTTACAGTGGAAGCTTACTCGGTACCAGGGACTTGACTTTAATTCATGTAATCCTTTCACTCACTCTGTGAGGTCAGTGTTATTGTCTTCCTTCTCCCCTGAAGCAAGAAGAGAGCAAGGCACACAGGTGAGAGGCTCCCCTGCAGGCGCTGAATGGGAAGGGGGTGGGTCCTGGGCTTGAATTCTTAACCTGCCGAGATCTAAGAGTCTTCTTGACCACTTGAACATATATACTATGATTTAGTTTAGACGAAATGGTGATTTTAGAGATAAATGCTGCTAAAACAATATGTCCTCTGAAGTTGAAAAATATTTAAAGTAAATAAAATTCCAATAAAGGAGGAGGAACACAAAGACCAAGGTGATAGAAGTAGCAAAGTCTACTGTGCTGGACTGACACCTCTTGGGGATGGGGACAGATGCATGAGGGCAGAGGGCAGGATCTGGGTAACGTTCTGTACTCTCCCCAAGGAGAGTACACAGACTTGCACAATCTACACAGAATACATGCTCCCTTAGCCCCCGGGAGGTTCGTGCATCCAACACTGGTCCAACAGCGATGTTAGCTGCTCAGATATTGTGAGGAAGGCTAACATAGAGCTATCTTTACTTATTTAAGGGGATAGAAGGTTTGGGAATAAGTAGAAAGTTATAAGAAAATCCCATATCTTTTTAGTTAAATCTTTCTTAGAGAAGGTTGAGATATTTGAGCCTCATGACTGTGTACTTTTCTTTAAAAGAAGATTTTGATTACTGTTTTTATTTTCCAAAGCATCTTTAGCAGATAAATGCTATTAAATGTAAATCGCTAATTCGCTGCACTGAGTTTATAGCACATTATTTTTTGAGACTTTTTAAAAAAAATATATACTGAGTACATGGGAAAGCAAAGAAGTGGTATAATCAAAAAGAACTTTTGGGGGAGATTTGATGACAGTATCAAATCTTTTTATTTGTTTGTTTGCTACTACATCCCCCTTGGTGCCTGTTGATAATATCAAATCTTAAGTGCTATTTTCAACAAAATTCCAAAAGTCAAATTCAAATTGAGTTCCTGACTCAATCCCTCACACATAGTAGGTACAAATAACTTATGGAAAAGTACTGTTTGAGTAATGCAAACACTTAAATATGGGAACTTTTATTGCAGAGTCTAGACAGAATCTGCAAGAAATTTCATGTCAATCTGTTAGAATTCCTTGTTGCTAGCCAAAAGTTTGACAAAATTTTACAGGAAATATAGTCTGATTTTATCTTTTCTTTTGGAAGTTGCTATCATGCTAAAATCCATATGGGACATTACTGTTCTGACTGCCTTAAAGTTCGAAAGGTACCACAAAATACCATTGCAATCTACTTGGTCTTAAAATGTAAAGCTAATACAGGTTAGTGGAAGTGAGGGGAAAGAGTGCTGAGCGTTGCAGGTAGTTTTTCTTTTTAATGTTTACTTTCCTTTGAAATAAGGTAATATTGGACTTTCTGGTTAAAGACATTGGAATAAAGATCTTTCTGTCCCTATCTCTATGTAAAAGCCAACTTCAAAGAAAGAGGAGGATGAGAAATAGCAAACTTTTCTTTGATGAGATTAGAAAATACTTCAAACTCTGGACTGAAAAATAAACACAAAACTGCTAAGTGCAGCAAATACTGGACAAGAAGAAGGGTATGTCTGTGTGTGGTGGGCACAGGGGATGCCAAGAGATGAACTTTGTCTCTTCAGATTTCAAGCAAAGAGTGCAGATGCAAGATACTCATAGTTGGCAGCCTACGTAGCCTGAGGCACATGGTGCAGCATTTTGTGAGCCATGGAAGATTCCCTGAATTCTATTTAACTCCCAAGATTAGAGATGTAGGTGGGGCTAAATGCCTAACTCAAGGTAGGATCCTATCCAGGATACCACATTACATTTAGTCATCATGTCTCCTTAGACTGCTATTGGCTATGCCAATTTCTTGGATTTTTCTTGTTTTTGATGACCTTGACATGTATGATGAGTTCTAGTTAGATATTTTGTACAATGTTCCTCAGTTGAGAGTTGTCTAAAATTTTTTCTTATGATTAGACTAGAGTCACAGGTTTTAAGGAAGAAGTGTCATTTGATCATAATGTATCAAGCGTACTTCAACATGGCTTATTACTGTTGATATTAACCTTGATCACCTGGCTGAGGTAATATTTGTCAGAGTTTTCCACCATAAAATCACTCTTTTTCTTCCCTTTCCATATCATATTCTTCAGAAGGATGTGGTTGCCTCTCCTAGAGGGAAGAATATCTACACATATTATTTGGAATTTTTCTGCATGGAGACTTGTCTGTTTTCTGTCCATCTATTCATTTATTCAGTCCATCACTTTATATCAGTATGGACTCATGACTATTTCTTTTATACTTTAGGTTATGATTTAATACCAAATTTTGTTGTAAAAATTGTTTTATCATTGGAGCTCTTTCAAATGGCTCATGTGTCTTTTTGACATACCTCATCATTATGGAGAGATATATATATAATCTTATTTATTTATGTGAGAGAGAGTAAACAAGCATGAGCAGGGGGAGGGGCAGATAATCTCAAGGAGACTGCACTGAGTGCAAAGCTGGACATGGGGCTGAATCCCACAACCCTCAGATCATGACCTGAGTGAAAACCAAGAGTCCGAAGCCCAAATGACTGAGCAACTCAGGCACCCCTTTAATTGTATATATTAAGGTTCACTCTTTGTACTGTAAAATTTTATGGGTTTTGACAAATGCATAATACCATGTGTTTACCATAAGAATATCGTACAAAACAGTTCTATTACCATTAAAAAATCCCCTGTGCTTTACCTATTTAACCATCTCTGTTAAGTCCCTGATCTCTTAAAAACAACTGATTTGTTTACTCTTTCTGTAGTTTAATGTCATATAATGGGATCATACAGTGTGTAGCTTTTTCAGAATGTTTTCTTTCACTTAGCAATATGCACTTAAGATATACACCCATGTCGTCACAGGGCTCAATATCTCATTTATTTTATCATTAAATAATATTCCATATTCTATCACTGAATAATTATACCACAATTTGTTTATCCACTTATCTGTTGAAGGATATCTTGGTTGCACCCAGTTTTTGGCAATTTGAACAAAGCAGCTATAATCAATTATATACGGGTTTTCTGTAGACTATAGTTTTTGAATCAGATGGGAATGTGATTACCTGGGATACCTAGGACTTTAATAGTTGATTTGTGTGATAAGAGTATTTTTACCTTTGTCAGAAACTGCCAAACTGTCTTCCTAAGTGGCATTTTGAATTGCCACCAGAAATGAATGAGTTGCTCCAATCCTCACCAGTAATTGGTATTGTTAATCTTTGGAATTTTAGCTGTTCTCAGAGTTATGCAGTGGTATTTCATTGTTTTAGTTTTCATTTCCCTGATGACATATGATTTTGAACATCTTTTCATATGCTTATTTGCCATCTGTGTGTCTTCTTTGGTGAGATGTCTGTTCAGATCTTTTGCTCATTTTTTAATTGGGTAGTATTTCTTTTTTCTTATCTTGGAAATTCTTTCCTGGGCCTCAGCTTGCTCTTTTTCTGGTTTCTTATCTCTAAGTAAGGAGATGCCAACCAGGCCTGATATTTGTATTCCAACTAGTGTAGGATTCCCTTGGTCCCCCTCACCATTCACCTGGGACTTGAAGGAATCGCTTTGGCTCCTAGAAGCCATGAGATTTACACAGGAACTAGTGTTTACCTACTGTGTATCTGCTTGGCTGGAAAAGAACTTGTTTCTTTTGCCTGATTCTGTGATACATGGACAGAAATTGCTCTTGATAATTTGAACCCATCGGTGTTTTTCCTTTTTCAGACCCCAGAATCTGTCATTCCCATGACTCTACCTGTCCTTTCTACTCCTTCTTATGGCCAGCACACCCTAGGTGCAATTAATGCACCCGGCCTAATTTTTACTCCCAGATATACTGAATTACTTACACTTATAAGCTATAAAACAGATGCAGAAAGAAAACTATTGTTGCATGGGATGAAGGATATTTCATTGATTACTTTAGAAAACAGGTATCCCAGTAAGAGTGTGACTGTTAGCTTCTGCAAATACCCTGCATCTCCAAGGACAGTGATACATTGGAAGAGAGAGAGAGTCTCACTAATCACAATAGCTCTCATTATTAAGCTCTTAAAATGTGCCTGGCACTTTGCTGAACAATATTGTAAATGTATTATGATATTTAATTCTTAATGCAACCCTCTAAGATAGAAATAACTGTCTTCAATTTACAGATAAGGGAATATAAAACTTAAGGAAATAGCTGAGGACACACTGCTAATAAGCAGCAGAGCTGGGATTAAAATGGAAGACAATCTGACTCTGAAACCCATGTTTCCAACCAATATTTTCTTCTTTCTTATTGGGCTTTGCTATTCTGGGTCAGTTACACTTCATTCAGTGGGATTTCTCTTTGGAGTCTGGAAGTGGTGGTTAATATTCATATTTTTGGTCCTGTAATGATTTTATATTTTAGTGATTAAGAAATTTGTAGAATGAACTTTGAGTTGCTCAGGAGCTGCCATTTTTATCCATCTCTACAACTGACATTAGAAAAATGAACTTACAAAAACAGATTTTACCTCCTAAATTACAGTACACATGTATGAATTAGAAAGCACCTCACTGCTATGTTTCATTTCAATGAAGATACTGTAAATATTGTCAATCAATATATCACCTTTCATTTGAGAATTTTACTGTCTCTATACCATTCATAAATCATCAAACCATTTTGGGAAGCAGGAGAATGACTTAATAAATGATTCTTATTAATTTGAAGTTGAATGTTGAATTCTCTGATATTTTCACATCTTTTCACGTTTATTAATAGGAAAAAAAAAAACCCACAAACATGTTCCAAAACAGGAATGAAGCTTAAATCTCTGCTGACTTAGAGATTCCAGATCTGTGCAGTAGAAACATGAGACAGTTGTACAGATCATTTGAATTAACAGAGCCCTACTTTATTCTACAATACAACTGACACTTAGTGCCTCTGAAAGAACTTCATTTTTGTATTTTGGTTTTTCTACTTACCACACAAGGTCATTGGTGACTTTTTCATTGGGATTCTGGGGCCATGAGGCAAGATGAAGTTAGTGTCACTCCCAAGAAACAGATGGTAATATGTTAATGAACTGGAATTAAAATAAAAACTTAAAAAAAAAGAAACAAATGGTAAAGTAATTTTCCTTGAGAGGCTTAGAAGAAAGTAAGCAAGAACTTCTCCTTGAGATGCTTCTGGGTTTGTAAGTGGTTGATTGAGTGGCTATGAGCCATGCGTGGGCCTTAGCATTTCTTCCAAATGAGAGCGAAAATAACAGAATTTGGGGGGAAAATTTTTCACATTGCCAATTATATCTTACCTCCTGGAGAGACTAACCAGATAGATTCCATTGACAATATGTAGAAGAAGCATTTAAGTGCCACTGTGTTGTCCCCAGAGCTTTAGTCACTCATAATCCTTCCTCAAGACTATAAAAACATCACCCAAAATTATTTCACCTTTTTGTTAATTAAAAGAATGCTTTGACCTTTCTCAAACAGCTGCTCCCTAGAAAATTCCTTTTAGCTGAAGCCATACTTTACCCTGGCCTTCCAAACAACCTAATTTCTATGCAAACAGGTTTCCTCATACTCGTTTGAAAGCTGGGAAGTTAACAGGGTTTTTTTGAGTCACAGAGTTATTTTCTGGATTGACTTCCAATTGAATTAGATCAAACAGACTGGGACTGTGATCACTAACATGCATTCACATGTCCCTAGGCAAATGCTACATATTTTTGATGTACTCCTACAAATTCTTGGTGTTCAACTTTCTATATTCTAAGTTAAGCATGAGCTCAGTCTTAGTAGAACTTAATAGCTAGTACAATCATGAAGTATACTGCTATTTATGACTAGTTTCTGTTCTGATTGACTGGTACTCATATTAGATATTTGGACTATCACCCTTGTTAAACAGCCATACTTTAACACTGATATGTGGAATACATGGTTATAGAAATACAGAAAGTATTTTGAATACTTTCTTTATTATTATTTATTAGAATTAGAATTAGTATTAGTATTAGTATTTATTAGTATTCTAAAGTAGTATTTAGAATACTACTTTAGAATGTTTAGAAACATTCCACAATGTTTGGAAAACATTTTATTTCCTATAATGCGGTGAGTCAAATCTCAGTCTTTGGAAGAATGGGTAAATGAATGGGCTGTATTATGCCATATAACCATGTAAGTTCATTTCACCGTTTAGTTTAAATGATAGTTATTGGGAGAAACAATCTGCCACAGGCTCTGAGCTTCCTTGTGCATTCTTGCTGGAATCCTCTCACTCTTTAATGGACCATTTATCAGAGTTGTGTTTGCAGCAAGGAATTTTGAGAGATGACGTACCATCTTCACCAAAAGCAAGGCTGGTTTACTTCTGCTTACTAAAAAAGTGGTGAATTACCCAAGCTTAGCATTTCTGTCCTCTAAATGCAACCCGTTATGTTTGCAGGCATCCATCATGAGCCCTTTGCTTTGCCCTCATGAAACTTGGGAGCTTGGGGACATGAAGCAAATAACCATGAAGCTCACCACTGCTTTTGCTGTGAGTAGTAGAGTTCTTTGTTTCCAACCCACTGGTCTCATGCCTTTTGTCAGTATCCAAGAAATGGCAACATGTTCATTTATTAGTAAGTATGGTAAAAATTCAAAACCCTACACAGTTCCTGGTACTTTAGAGATATTTCTATTCCTACCCATAAAATAAGTCCTGTAAGTTATATCATTTCAAACATTTCAAACTGACCATGATCAGTATAGAATCTTGGTTTTAGTTCTGCTTCTACTACTAAGTGAATGATCTTGAGGAAGTTTTGTTCCTCATCTCTTTCTTCATCTATAAAATGAGACTCCATTTCTTCATCTATAAAATGAGGGGAACCAGATCAGTGTTTTGCAAATACCCTCTGGAGAAACTATGGCCAATCATTTCAAGAATCCTTTCATTAGCTCCTGAGTGAGGCTATTGGACACAGTTGAGGGCAGGGATATTTCTGTGTTGACTCGCCTTGGCCTCTACCTTCAGCAGGGCCACCAGATGTGCTGTAGTTGCTGTCCCTGGTCAGGGTCTTTCACATTTCCCTAAGCCACCATTTCCTCTGTTCTCCTCATACTTCCTAACTTTCTCATTTCCTGTTTCTGAGACAGAAAAATGCAGATAATCAGAAATTTTCCTCTCTTTCTCATGACCCACTGGCACCTTTCTGAGTACTACTAAGGAAAGAGGAGAAGGTTCTCTACTCTCAAATTCCCTCACCTACCTGCTATTGAATCAGTCTTTCCAAGGTTTGACTGCTGGCAAGGCACATGGCCCAGCCCCGGGTACTCTTGCTTTCCAAGACCATGGAATATTTGGCTAAACAAGGAGCAAGAAAAGCTGGCTCTTGGTAGGATGACCAGCTGTCCTGATTTTCCTAGGACTGAGGGTGTTCTCAGAACATGAGAGGTTCCTTTTTTCAAACCAGGATAGTCCTGGGCAAACCAAGACATGTTGGTTGCCCTACTAAACCTCTAGTTCCACACATTATGGTTTAAGTTTACATCATGGTGTCCTCAAAGTCTAGGGTTCTTAAACTCAAAAGTCAAGAATTGGACTTTTTCCAATTTTCTAACACCCATATCCTAAGGAAGAAAAAAGAAGAAAACATAGTGGGGAATGTTGGCTAACATAAAAAGTATTATCCTCTTTAATAACTTACAGACTAAAACGTTTTCATTATGATCTTTTTGTAATGAATTCCTAGGTAGTAGGGCTAAAAATATTTGTGAAAGTGCTTAGAGTAAAGGCCGGATATAAAAAAGAACAAAAACAGAAGGAGGGAGAATGTATATCCACACAGTAAAAAGCAACTGTTAGGAAATAAAATGAAGTATGAATAATAGTGGTTAATTTTGGGTTTTAATTTTTATTTTAATATTTATACTTCTTTGTATTTTTAATTTGCTTATTTTAACCACATATTTTTGTAATTGGAAAACCTTCATTAAACAAAGCTTAAAAATGAGAAAGAAGAAAAGATGTCAAGGTCAAAGTGTCAAAGTCTGTGTCACGAAATGTTAAGATTCCATACTAGAGACAATAGGAATCCACTAGTGATTTTTTAAGCAAGAAAATAACATACTGGGTTAGAGAGCATTAAAGATCAGATTTTCAAAGTATCCTCGTGATACATAGGTAGATAGTTTCCTGACTGAGACATTTGGATTGAAATAGGTGTTTTGCTTTCAAATTCAAAAACAGCAGAAGGGCAAGTCTTCAAACAGGTGACTTGAGATTCACTGGGGACCAACCAAGGACCCAGCTCAGTGCCTGCCAAGTATTTTTACTTAGGTGAGCACTTCTTTCTCCGACTCAAGTGAGCTGCCCTTTTCTTCATCAAAATCATCTAAAGGTCAGCTAGAGCGCTTGTTGAATTTGCCAGTCTCCATTGCCTCTGAGTGTCTGGTAATCTGTAGGTTTCTGTGTTGAGTCACCTTTCTAAAGACAGAGTTTTTAGGTGTTTGATTTCATGAAATTGGTTGTACTCATTTGCAGTGACATGCTACTATACTGGCATTAGAAATTATGCAAATAAGCATGGGATATTTCTTTTCTTTGTCTTTCTTTCTGTCTTTCACTATATACATATATTGGAGTTTGGGACTTTATGTGGTTCTATAGCCATTTGCCAAAGAGAATTTAAGTAAAAAGCATGTAGAGGGACTTCATCAAAAAGTGTTCATAGACATACTAATTAATATGACTCAATATCATCATATGAAGGGAATTAGGAATCAGGCTAAGAAGTGCTTCTTAGTTCTCTTCAGTTTCATTTAGGCATGAGATTTCAGGTATGTACTAAGATAACATGCTCTTGGCAACTCTCTGAAACTGTGAATCACCAGTTTTTTTTGAGAGTGTCACTGGCTTCTATCTGCAGAGTTTAACACACACAACTGTATTGCATGGTTCTTCGCTGTTCTGCATTTTCGACAAGCAATGTCCAAAAGGAATTTCCCGTCTGCTGCTTGCATATTATATTGTTGTCATCTTACTAAAACATGAAATGATTTAAGCTTCACAGCTGTTATTGTTTTCAATGGAGCAGCTGCCTGACACTTTCCGGGACAATGCCAGGTGCACAAGAAGGTTACCTATGCAAATTACAGTGGAAAGTTGAGCAAAAATCTGGTGGATTTGATCATTACAGACAACCAGTCTAAATAATTGAGATGAAAATAATACGAAGTTATTTTCACTGGCCAGAGCGATGCAGCAGATTGCTTCCAATTGCTTCTCTTGATTTGTGTTGATTACAGACTTAGCCTAAGTGATCGACTTAACCAAATTCACAAGAGGGTGATGTGAGAACCCGAATGCCATTTTAGAAATTTACATTGAGAACCACAGTTCATGCTGGTAGATTCTCCCTTGGTAGGAAGATCTATGTATGAAACTAAGTACCATAATCAGAAAATGTGCTTATAATTATATCATGAGGAAGGACAATCTATTATCTTAATTGACAGTGTTCCCAGTTATGGAAATACAACTGCTTAGTGATAGATCCAGATTTTGAACCCAGAAACCATGACTACAGAACCACCATTATAATATGTTGTTTGGGTCATTTTTTCCTTATTAGTTTTAGTCTTCTTGAATTCTATTTTACACACTTTATTTTTTTAATTTAAATTAAACTAATTAACATATAGTGTATTATTAGCTTCAGAGGTAGAGGGTCAGTGATTCATCAGTTGTGTATAACACCAAGTGCTCATTATAGCACGTGCCCTCCTAAATGTCCATCACCCATCCCCCCCATCCACCTTCCCTCCACGTTTTACACACTTTAATTGCCTTGAGTGTTTTCTAAATCTGCATCCCAGATTTGTACATATTTACAAAATCCTGAATCATGTCTTCAAATGGCAATCCCACTCACTGGGATTCTTCCATGTTATCAATTCTCAGATATAAAGCTGTTTATGAATTTTGGGGGCTCTTTACTTTGGGCCTGAGCACTAGAAACAGATGGAATGAGGGTTTGAGAGAACAATCAGTAGATTATAGGCATTCAATAGAGAGAGACATTATTATGGGCTAGGATATGAAAGAGTGGGGACATGATCTGGACCTTAAAACTGGCATTCTGAGATGCAGGAGGAGAGCCCCAGAGACTGCGACTAAATTCATTTGCCTGGGTGAAGAATCAATGCTGCAAAGACACCCAGATGAAGTTGAAAGTGTGTGTTGGGGCCAGATTTGTAAATGTCAGGATAGTAAGCACAGATGTTTTTTAGCAGGTACTGGGCACCCTCGAGAGCTTTGGTTTAGAGGAAGGACATGATCAGTCCAGGACTTGACAAAAAAATTAATTTAATATCATTTCATAGAAGGCAGAGATAGAGAATAGAGCAGAGAGAACACTGAGGAGGTTACAACAAGAGTCCAGATGGAGGTAAAACCGCAGTGGGCCCCAAGTAGGGTAATAGAGTCTATATTAGCTTCCTACTGCTACTGTAACAAGTAGCACAAATTCAGTGGCTTAAACCAACACACATTTATTCTCTTACGATACTAGAGGTCAGAAGTCTAAAATAAAAGTGCTCACAAGACTGTATTTCTTCTGCAACTTAAGGAAGGAATCTAATTCCTTGTCTTTTCCAGCTGCAAGAGCCCATCTTTTTCCTTGGCTCACGACCTCTCCATCTATCTTCAAAGCCTGTTGCTCCAACCTCTGCTTCCTTTGTTCCATATCCTCCTGCGTCGGGTCTTCTTCCTTCCCTTTCATGAGGACCCTTGTGATTCTGTTGGGCCCATCTGTATAATCTGGGATCCTTTCCCCTTCTCAAGATCCTTAATTTAATCACATTACAAAGTCTTTTCTACCATGTAAAGTCATAGTCACAGGTTCTGGGGATTGGGATATGGACATTTTGGTGAGGATGCACATTATATACCATACTACAGAGATATAAAAATATTCAAGTCTGGCTTCTGTCTCACACTACTCCCCCTCAAAGACACTGAATCCCAAAAGAACATGATTACTTCTATCCAAACACACCTTCCTTTTTGCTTTTTGCTGCTTATAATTCTGCTCTTTTCTTTGCCTAGAACATCTTTCCTCGATATCAGTGGCCTCAAATCCTGGCTTAGGTGCTTGCATCTTCCAAAATCCTTTTGCTATCCACTTCATTCTCTCCCTTTCACCCGTGCATCGAGGAACAATTCTCACTTTCCTTACCTTACATTTGCATTTTATATTGCTCTAATTTTTAATGAAAACCTTTCATTTTGAAATAATTCCAACCTTACAAAAATGGTGCAAAAAATTCTGTACACCATTCACCCAGCTTCCCCAAATCTCAATAACTTAAATAGCCATAGCATAATGATCGGAGCCGGAAAATTAGATTGATACACTACCATTAACTAATCCATATCCTTTTTTGAGATTCTAGCAATTATCCCACTAATGGCATTTATCTGGTCCTTTATCTGGCATGTTTCTTTAGTTTTCTCTAATCAGAGAGAGTTCTCCAGTCTGTTCTCATGACCTTGAGACTTTTGAAGAGTCTGAACAGTTATTTTGTAGACTACCTCTTGTTCTGGGGTTGCCTGATGTTTTCTCATGATTTGATTCAGACTATATACTTATAGATAGCAAGAATATCACAAAGGTAAATGGCCCTTCTCAGTGCATCATTATCAAGAGGCAAATGACATCAATATGTCACACTACTGGTGTTGTTTAACTACTAGTTTAGAATGCTGTCGCTAGGTCTCCTATTGCTCTTGATACATTTAGCTTTGTATTCTATATATTTTTGTCATAGCATTTAAGACTGGAGAGGATCGAAGAAATGATTTGTCAATAACACTAAAAGCAACATCATATCAGGTAATACACACTAAGAACTTATTATGTGCTGAGATCTACATACATTTGTTCATTTACTTCTCAAAATACCTCTATAAAGTAGACACATTATCATTGACACATTATTGGAGAAGATATTCCCGACTGACAGATAACCACCCTGGGATGAGGGGATATAAGTAGCTCATTTTTTATACCACTTAGAGCCTAGCACAGTGCTTTGCATAAAATAAGGGAACTGTAAATGTTTGTTAAATTGACTTAAACTGAAAATAAATGGAAGGCAGAGTGTTCAGATTGTGTAATTAAATATATGTCAACACAGGAGAAATAATCACGGATAATTATGAAGTACTGAATTTAAGGAAGAGGAATGAATAATGGTGATGATTTATTCTCAAACGGGCAAAGCTAAAAAAGAAGCTGAATTTGCTGTTGTCCAGAGTGGGTTCAGAGCAAAGACTTGGTGAAAGAATCACATTTAAGGAGTATAGGTAGAAGACAATTCAGAAAAGGAGAAAGGGATTTAAGTGTAAATAGGGCAAAGGAAGCTAGATAGTGTAGGTTAATAGTAAGCTGACTTTCAGAACTGGGGTGAAGATAATTAAATGAGGGTATGTATGGGAGCATTTTTAAATGCCAGTGGGTATTTGGGGGAAAATGTGAAAAATACATATTTTATAAAGTTTTTGAGGGTTTTTGTTTTATTCTAATTTAGCCAATACACAGCTATCTACAGTAATGGAAGGGGAAAATGTTAAGGTAAGGCAGAGGAGTGGATAAACTCCAAACATATAGATTGAATTTAAAGCACATTGGATATGATTTCTGAAGCAGCACATTTCCCTTTCAGTGTCTGCTAGATTTATATGAAGAATAGCTCTTATTTCTTAACACAAAACCTGAGCTGTGAAAGGGAAAGAGAACTGGTGTTTGCAAAGTGGTCATGTGTTTATATTCGTGGGCTTATAAATATAAAAGTGCTTCCCATTGTTCTAAATGTAAGCCCTTTCTGGCTTTATCTATCTTCACATTTTATAACAAAAAGATCAGATCATTGGACCAGAACTCAGATCTGGTTTCTATTTTTAGCATCACCACTAGCTAACTGTGTAGTGCAGCAGGGAAACTTTCAGGCCCCATGTGTCTGTTTTCTCACCTCGAAATGAAGAGATTGGCTAGATGATCTCAATTATGCCCTCTGGAACTAAAATATTGTAGATGGTTCTGTTGTTTGGGGTATGCTAGCTAAATAACTGGTTTGCATTTCATACAAATTTTATTTACTGAATGATTTGACATATATAATTGCTTCCTTACATGCAGATTTTCTAGAGAAAAATGTAAGTGGAGAGATTCATTGCCAGAGCTACGTAACATGGTAATTGTGGAATCAACAGTTATAAGGATAGCTTTTTATTTAAAACAAGCTTGGCATTTTCCATTTGTTTGGGGTTTTCTTGGTAGTAGAGAGGATGGCCCTTGCCAATTAGTTCTCACTCCCCGAGTCCCAGGATGAGCTGCTTCTGTGTGAGAGATCGGTCTTTAAAGCCCAAGGCAGCCGGGAAGAAGGATATTGAAGCTGGAGTGCCCAGCAATCTTTCAAAGGGGACAGATGGAGAGGGGTAACTAAAGACAGGGGGATCCTGACAAAGGAATGAAATTAATTTGGATGGGACCCCTGGAGATTGGCTAGAGTTAAATAGTCTAACAGTAGGAGGCTTATTTTGCAGCCAGAAGTAGTTTTCTTCTGAAAGAAGAGTCTTTTACACTGGGAAACATTCTTTCTTCTTCCATGGCAATCTCTGTTTGGAGTCTTTATTCTTGCCTTCCCCCTCCTTAATTTTGTCTTTCTCTGCTCCCGCCTTCATTCTCTCTCTTCCTTTCTTTTTAACACCTCCTTTCATGATGAGATTAATTTGTTTATGTGGACAAGGGGGAGAATGAGAGTTTGCACACTGGTAAGAACCCGCTTCCCTTCCCAGTGCACAGTGGCAGCTGAAAACATTGAACTCTCCTTTCTGCCTGGCGGAGGCTGTCAGCAACAAAAAAATGACATCTCATCTGAAAACAAGAGGAAAGCTTCTGAGATCTTTTAAAATTCTAACTAATCAAAATCCTGTTGACGTGAGGAGAGGGGAGTGTGTGTGTGTGTGTGTGTGTGTGTGTTTGTGTGTATGTGTGTGTTTGTGTGTGTGTACTGACCCACAGCTCTGAGGGACTGTCATGGGCATTCTCTGTAGAGGAGCCAGACAATAATAAGGCTCTGATGAGGACAGATGCCAACGTGATGGAGGGCTGGAGAAAGTACACCGGAGCTCTGTTGTTGCCAAGAGGTATCTTGACATAGGGAAGATAGCCTGAATGGAATATAATTCTCAAATAGTGCAATTATGACACTGCCAAGTTCATATCCCCAGGAAGTGGGAATCTGGAGTAGAAGCCTAAAAATCACAATCCTCACTTAAGGTCTGTTCCTTATTGGTGTGTAGTCCTGAGCAAGCTAGTTAACCTGAGTCTTTTCCTAAAATGAAATTGGCATGGTCATATTTCTTATGTTTTTTTCGAAAAGCATAAAATAGATCATCTTTGTGCTGGTGCTTAGAGAGCTGTGTCATATGAAATGCAATTAAAAAGTGGAAATAATTATACTTAGAGGATTTTGAAAGATTTAATGAGATAACAGCCAGAATAGGAAAATGATCAATGCCTGTTTATTCCCTTACTTTCCCTTGGGGTGTTAGTTATCTTGGATATTTGGGACATCATAACAACTTAGTTTGTATTACTGGCCCATTACTAGTGTCAAACCATAGTTAAAGGTTTGAACTTGCTGAAAATCACATAATGTATTCCAAAGTAAAATGAAGAGCATTTAATATGGTTTGTTACATTTTATATTGTCAATCAGTCATTGATATAGCTAACTCAAAGTTGACTCCATATGTACAGATGATTTACGGAAAAAAGTATACAATTATATGACCTCATCGACTTTCATTATAACCAACTGGTCCCGTGTGATCACTGACTAATTACAATAGACTGAAACAGGGGTTCAGAGGCATCTTACTAGGACATGCCAGACATTAATTCTTGAATGGCTGGATCCTAGGGAGTTTTAAGAGTCTGGGACAGAGTTTGGGGGAAAAAGGAAGTCCTTGATGGGGATTGAGGCAGTGCATATTTATTAAGTGGTATGAAAGTATTTTGCTATTTTAAAAAGTGGCGGGCTGAACCCATGCATACAGACTGAGTATCCTTGCTCATCCAGAACTCCACGATAATCTCAGGTAAACAAATAAAAATATCTAACACCACAACTTTTTTTCTCCAAACACCAACTATCAATCCATTATTATATTGACTGGCAAATTTCTGAATGGGTTTTCATCACTGAAACTTACTCTTTTCGTAAGCCAACAGAATGGGGCAAAACAAGGGAAATGTTTTTAGATGGGATCCCAAAATAGGCATGGAACACATGGCTTCTGCTAAAAATATATGCATATACATACTCTTCTTTTGACACTTTTGATACTCTTCCATTAACTAGGAATTGATTTCTATAAGTAGTCCTGTGAAGTCTAAACCTATCACTCATTCTATTTTAGAAGAATTTATTTAATTCGTTATGCTGGGGACCTGGGGACTCTCCTAGGAATCAGGATGTGAAGAGAGAAAAGAGATTATTTTGAGGGATGATTTACTTTAGAAGTAGGTAGACATGGTGACGTACTACATTCAGGCATTTGGATATTCGTGAAGCACTCCTGAAGTTACAGGCTGCCTGGGAATTATGAAAAAGGATTCCCAAGAAGTAAGAGGGTGATATCAACCCTTCTCTCTGGTGGCTGACACTCTGTATACACACTGTGCTGTAGACATGTGTAGCATCAAATACTAACATGGGCTCCAGCATTAGGAGGAGACTGGTCAAATGCACATGATAGTTCTTGTGCTGGGCAGCACTGTCTGCAGACAAAGAAGAAGGAATGGAGTTAAAAGGTAGACAATTATTTTCCTGTAATTGCAAACACAAGCATGCAGTCACCTATGACATTCAGTAGCCACAGACTTGTATTCAAGAGGACAGTCACTTGAAGGGAAGGGAACCAAGGAGAGAAAGAAGACAAAGTCACATAGAGCCCTAAGCATAGTTTCAATGGGGAATCTCTTGGAAGATAGTGAATAGCTAACTCATCAACACTAATTCTTGAACCATTGACTTGGCCTGTTTGGAGGGCAGGCTCACATGAAGAAAACTTGCTCAGCAAAAGAGAACTGCTAGAATTATAGCTTAAGGCACCCAATCTCCAGCTAACGTCCTTAGTGAACATAGATACTACTTTAGTTTTGCAACTGAAGTAAACGGTCATGAATAATGTTTATAGTTTTAAACTCCTATTCTGTTACCTTCTTTCTTTATACAGAATTCCTAAAAAGCAGAATTTTCTGGTTAATGAATTTTTAAAAAAAGAATTGCCTTTAGCATTATATATAGATCAACAATTATTAAAAATTAAATATAATGCAATATACTTAATAGTCCAGTAGTTCCTTTGTGATTTAAGAAACTCTAGGAGAATTCGTCCTTCCTAAAGTTCATCAAGGGTATCAAGTTTAGGATGTCAAAAACAGTTCTTAATCTGATGTCACCATAAGAATGTACTTCAGAAATCAGTTGATTTTTAAATGGTTTTAGCTAGGATTATTTTTTAATTTTCTCAAACCTCAAATATAAACTGAATAAAATAATCAAAATCAAATTATGTATGTATAAATATTAATTTGTATATATACATATCTATCACTTTAACATATATGCTCAATAAAAATGTTTTTTTCCCAGAATTTTCAGTTTTGAGCTTATTGGCTTGAACATGATTTAAGATACAGTATTTTCTGATTTCTCCTACTAAAGTAATTCAAAAATAAGAAAGAAGAGATTTCTCAACAGAACTCAGAGTATATAGTAAACTGACTTCTAAACTTTCAGTTAGTGTGAATATGTTTGCTTAGAAGGAACTTGCTTGGGACGCCTGGGTGGCTCAGTTGGTTGGGCAGCTGCCTTCGGCTCCGGTCATGATCCCAGCATCCTGGGATCGAGTCCCACATTGGGCTCCTTGCTTGGTGGGGAGCCTGCTTCTCCCTCTGCCTCCGTCTGCCAGTGCTCACTCTCTCTCTCTCTCTCTGACAAGTAAATAAAATTTAAAAAAAAAAAAAAAGAAGGAACTTTCTTCCACATAAAGAGGTTATTTTTTAAGTAGAGGTAAATTTGTATACAGTGAAATACATACATATTTAGTGTTACAGTTTGATGAATTTTGACAGATTTATACACCTCTGTAACTACCACTTTAATGAAGATATAGAACATTTCTCCTACTTGAGGAATTTCCCGTATGTGCTTTGCCAGTCAGTACCTACTACTTTCTCTACCCCAAGGCAAAAACTATTTTGATTCCTATCAACACAGAATAGCCTTCTGTATTCTAGTACTGCATGTCTGGTAGATTAAAGATGACCACATATTCTTTGATACTCTTTCCATCAGGAGGTGAGATCTGTATCCTCACATTTTGAATATAGGAGGACTGTATAAAAACTTAACGAATAAATGGCAGTAGTCATGCTGTGCCAATTTTCAGGCCCATGCTTTATGAGATGGGCAGCTTCTGCTTTGTGAATTTTGTGACACTCTGAGAACCCAGCTAGCATATTGTGAAGAAGTCCAAATAGCCCATAGAAAAATCCATGTGGAAAGATACTGAGGACCTTAACCAACAGCCCTGGCTGAGTTTCAACATCCAACACCAATTTCCCAGCCATGTGAGTAAGCTATCTTGAAAGTATGTCTGACCGTCCCAATGGAGCTGCCCAGCTGACATTGTATGGAGTAGAGATGGGATATTCATGAATCTGCCCAAATTGCAGATTTGAGAGCAAAATACCTAATTTTAATTTTTTTAAACCATTAAGTTTTGGAATAGTCGGTAACACAGTAGGTAACTAGAAAATTTTTATAAATTGAATTCACCATATGTACTTTTAAAAATCTGACTTTTTCAGCTTTTTAAACTTCAAAATTTTTAAAATTTAAAAATTTTAAAGATATACTCATTTCATTTTGAATTTCCATTTATGCATTAGTAGTTAATTCCTTTTTGTTGCTCAGTAGTATTCCAATAAATGACTATACCACAAATTGTTTATCCTTTCTGATGTTGAAGGATATTTGGGTTGTTTCCAGTTTTTGCCTTTTATGAATAATGTTGCTGTGAACACTTATGTACAAGTTATGTGTGGACGTATGTCTTCATATGTCTTGGTAAATACCCAGGGGTAGGATTACAGGGTCAAATGGAAAGTATATGTTTAACTTTACAAGAAACTGCCAAATCTTTTTCCAAAACTATTACATAATTTTATAGTTCTACCAGCAATGTAAGAATTCTTGTTTCTCTATATCCTTTGCTACACTGTCAGTCTTTTAAAATTTAACCATTCTGGTGGGTATGTAGTGATATATTATTGTTCTTTTATTTATTTATTTATTTAAAAAAGACTTTATTTATTTATTTGAGAGAGAGAATGAGAGAAGTCGAGAGAGAGAGCATGAGGGGGTTAGGGTCAGAGGGAGAAGCAGACTTCCTTCTGAGCAGGGAGTCCCATGCGGGACTCAATCCTGGGACTCTAGGATCATGACCTGAGCCAAAGGCAGTCCCTTAAACAACTGAACCACCCAGGTGCTCCTATTATTCTTTTAATCTGCATTTTCTTTCCTTTTTTCCTGCTTTTTAAAAAGCTTTTATTTAAATTCCAGTTAGTTAACAGTGTTATATTAGTTTCAGATATACAATATAAAAACTCAATACTTCCATATATCACCTGGTACTCATCATGATAAGTGCACTCCTTAATCTCTACCACCTATTTAACCCATCCCTCCACACCCTCCCCTCTGGTAACCATTATTCTCTACAATTAAGAATTAAGAGTCTGTTTCTTGGTTTGTCTCTCTCTCTCTCTCTTTGCTCTTTTGTTTCTTAAATTCCACATATGAGTGAAATCATATGGTATTTGTCTTTCTTTGACTGATTTATTTCACTTAGTATTATACTCTTTAGCTCCATTCATGTCATTGTAAATGGCAAGATTTCATTCTTTTTCATTTTTATGTCTGAATATATTCCATTGTGTGAGTGTGTGTGTGTGTGTGTGTGTGTGTATATATATATATATATATATATATATATATATATATATATACACCACTTCTTCCCTCTATTCATCACTCAATGGATGCGGGCCACTTCAGTTATCTCAGTTATTGTAAATAATGCTGTTATAAACATAGGGGGGCATGTGTCCCTTTGAATTAGTGTTTTGTATTCTTTGGATAAATACCCACTAGTGTGATTGCTGGATCATAGGTAGTTCTATTTTTAACTTTTAATCTGCATTTTCTTGATGAGTAATGGTGCCAAGCACTTTTCGATGTACTTATTGGCCTTTTATATTCTTCAGTTGAGAAGTATTGGTGTAAATATTTTTCCTATTTTTAACTGGGTTGTCTATCTTTTTATTATTGATTTGTAAGAGTTATTTGTGTATCCTGTTATCAGTTGCTTTTCATATATGGATTTTGTGAATATATTCCCCTGGTTTGTGTCTTACCTACTCATTTTATTAATATGTCTTTTTAAAAGATTTTCATTTATTTATTTGACAGAGATCTAGAGCCAGAGAGCACAAGCAAGGGGGATGGCAGAGGGAGAAGGAGAAGCAGGCTCTCCACTGAGCAGGGAGCCTGATTCAGGGCTTGATCCCAGTACCTTGGGATCATGACTTGAGCAAAGGCAGACACTTAACCTACTGATCCACCCCAGCACCCCTTATTAATATGTCTTTGAGCAGAAAAGTTTTATTTCAGTGCAGTCCAATTTATCATTTTTTTTATGATTAGAGCTTTCTGTGTCTTGTCTAAGAAATTTATCCTATCTTAAGGATATGAAGATATTCTGTATTTTCTTTTAGAAGCTTCACAGTTTTATTTCAGGCCAATGATCCAACTTAAATTTTGTGTGCACTGTGAGAGAGTGGTGTGCCTTTTCTTCCAACTAGGTATATAGTTGCTTCAGCACCATTAATTGAAGAGAATTTTTGTTATTCATTGGATTTTTTAATCCCTCTGTGGAAAATTAATTACTTGTGTATATTTTTTGCCTCTTTTAAGACTCTCAGTATATTTTGTAGATTTAATTTCCCTATCCTATATCTATACCACAATGTCTTGATTAATGTAGCTTTATAGTAAGTCTTAAAGTCAGTAATATAAATCCTCCAACTTTACTCTTTTTTTCAAGGTTGTTTTTGCTATTATATGTATTTTCATATTTGTATACACATTTTAAAATCACCTTGTCAATATCTAGGTTAAAAAAAAAGGAAGCTTTCATGCATTTTTAATGGGCTTGTGTTAAATCCATAGATCAACATCTTAACAATATGGTCTTCTAATCCATGAACATGGTATATCTCTCTATTTTTTTTAGATATTTATTTTCTCTTGTTAACATTGTTTTTAGTTCAGAGGTTTTGGAAATCTTTCATTACATTTTTAATGATGTGATTTTAATCAGTTATTCAAAAGTAGGTATTGAGCATCTATGTTTCATGGACCGTTTTAGATGCTTCAGACACAGGATCAGCAAATTCCTTGTTTTCATTCTAGAATGCGAGACATAGAAAAAAAACAAATAAGCAATATAGCTTTACATTTAATAAAGGTTATAATGGAAATAATTGCCTGTAAGAACAGAGAAGGTAGGGAGGAGCAGAGGGAGAGAGAGAATCTTAAGTAGGTTCCATGGAGCCTGACGTGGGACTCCATTCCACAACCCTGAGATCATGACCTGAGCTGAAATTGAGAGTCTGACACCTAACTGACTGAGCCATGCAGGTGCCCTTAAATGGGTGCATTTTTGATGGAGTAGATGGGAAGCATCTCTCTGAGAAAGTGAAAATTTCACAGAGGCTAAAATGATGTTAAGGAGCAAGTCCTAGTGGATATTTGAAGAAAGAGTCTTATAGGCAAAAGGTCCACATGCAGAAATACACTTGATGTATTTCAACAAAAGCAAGAAGATTTGCTGATAATTTTGCTGTGTGATTTTGAGATATTCTCATCTGATCGCTTCTATTTTTTTCTTTTAAGATTTATTTATTTGACAGATAGAGAGAGAGAGCACAAGGAGGCAGAGTGACAGGCGGAGGGGAGAGGGAGAAGCAGGCTCTCTGTTCAGCAGAGAGTCTAATGCAGGGCTCAGTCCCAGGACCCTGGGATCATAACCTGAGCTGAAGGCAGAGGCTTAATGACTGAGCTACCCAGGCACCCTGCTTCTATCTTCTCAAGGAATAAAAATTGAAATAATCATTTGAGAAAGCATGGAACAGCTGTTGAAGAGAGGAGAAATTATACAATAATTATTTTAAGAAGTGAGAGAGCAATTATACAAGAGAAATGTAGCAGTATTTCTTGGGCACTTTGAAATCTGGGTTATGAATTGAAAAGTAATGATTGTGAATTTTGCTACAGCCGAATTCATCTGTTATAGAGTAGATGTAGAGGGGTGCCTGGGTGGCTCAGTGGGTTAAGGCCTCTGCCTTCGGCTCAGGTCATGATCCCAGGGTCCTGGGATTGAGCCCTGCATCGGGCTCTCTGCTCCATGGGGAGCCTGCTTCCTCCTCTCTCTCCCTCTCTGCCTGCCTCTCTGCATACTCGTGATCTCTGTCTGTCAAATAAATAAATAAAATCTAAAAAAAAAAAAAATTAGAGTAGATGTAGAGCTGGCATGGAGTTTCATTTTACTAGCACTGAGTTGTTTTTTGTTTTGTTTTGTTTTGTTTTTTTCCCCTTTTACTGGCAAGAATGCCAGAGAAGAAGACAAGGGGAAGAGAGTGGATAGTTCATGCAATGAAGTGATTACAGTGATGCTTTATGGAATCCTAACTGAGAAAAGTAAGAATATAAAGGGAATAAGAGAATTTTAAAATGTGCAAATGGACTTGAGATGCAATCATCTTTGGAGTTAGGATATTAAAATATATGCATCCCTGGTTTTATAACACTTTATTGTACTTCACAGATAATGATTTTTTTTTTTTTTTTTTTTTTTTACAAATTGAAAGTTTGAGGCAACCCTACATTGAGCAAGTCTCTTGGTGCTATTTTTCCAGTAGCTTTTCCTCACTTTGTGTCTGTGTGTCACATTTGGCAATTCTGACAATATTTCAAACTTTTTCATTATTATTATATTTGTTATAATCTGTGCTCATTGATCTTTGATGTTACTCTTGTAATTACTTGGGGGGCACAATGAACCATACCCATGTAAGACAGCAAAGTTAATTGATAAATGTTGTTATGTTCTAACTGTTCCACCAATCAGCCATTCCCCAGTCTTTCTACCTCTGTGGGTCTCCTCATTTCCTGAGACACAACGGTATCGAAATTTGACCAATTGATGACGCTTTAATGGTCTGTAAGTGTTCAAGTGAAAGAAGAGTCACATGTCTCTCACTTTTAATCAAAAGATAGATGATTAAGCTTAGTGAGAAAGACATGTCAAAAGCTCAGACAGGCCAAAATCTAGAACTCTTGTGCCAAACAGCTACTCAAATTGTGAAAGCAAAGGATGAGTTCTTGAAGAAAAATAAAAGTGCTACTCTAATGAATACACGAAGGGTAAGAAAGTGAAACAGTCTTATTGCCAATAAGGAGAAAGTTTTAATGGTTGATAGAAAATTGAACCAGTCGTAAGATTCCCTTAACCCAAAGGCTATATCCAGAGCAAGGCCCTAACTTTCTTCAGTTCTATGACGGCTGAGAGGTGAGGAAGCCACAGAAAAGTTTGAAGATAGCAGAGGTTGGTTCATGAAATTTAAGGAAAGAAGCTGCTTCTATAACATAAAAATGGAAGGTAAAGCAATTACTGACGTAGAGGCTAGAGCAAATTACCTGGAAGATCTATCTAAGATAGTTAATGAAAGTGCCTACACTAAACAACAGATTTTTAATGTAGATGAAATAGCTTTATAGTCATAGAAGATGACATCTAGGACTTTCTGAGCAAAGAAAGAAGTCAATGTCTGTTCCAAGTCAATGTAAGTCAATGCATGGCTTTAAAGCTTCTAAAAACAGGCTTACTCTCTTGTTAGGAGATAATGAAACTGGTGACTTTGAGTTGAAGCCAATACTCATTTACCATTCCAAAAATTCTAGGACCTTTATGAATGATACTAAATATATCCTGCCTATGCTCTACGAATAGAACAACAAAGCCCAAATGACAACAATCTGTTTACAACATGATTTACTCAATATTTTAAGCCCACTGTTGCAAACTGCTGCTCAGAAAGAAAGATTCCTTTCAAAAGGTTATTGCTCATTGACAATGCCTGATTACCTAAGAATTCTGATGGAGATGTACAATGATATTAATGTTTTCATTCCTGCTATTACAAAATCCATTCTGAAGTCCATGAATCAAGGAGTTATTTTGACTTTTAAGTCTTATATTTAAGAACTATATTTTGTAAGGCTATAGCTGCCATAGATAGTGATTCCTCTGATGGATCTGGGCAAAGTAAATTGAAAGCTTCTGAAAAGGATTCACCATTCTAGATGCCATTAAGGACATTCATGATTCATTGAAAGAAGTCAAATATCAACATTAACAAAAGTTTGGAAACAGTTTATTCTAACCCTCATGGATGAGTTTGAGGGGTACAGTATTTCAGTGGAGGAAGTAAGTGCAGATGTGGTAGAAACAGCAAGACAACTAGAATTAGAAGTGGAGCCTAAAGATGGGACAGAACTGCTACCATCTCATGATCAAACTTGAAGGGATGAGGAGGTACTTCTTATGACTGAGGAAGGAGAAGATTGTCTTGAGATGGAATCTACTCCTGGTGAAGATGCTGTGAGGACTGTTGAGATGACAACAAAGGATTTAGAATATTGCATAACTTAGTTGATAAAGCAGCAGCCGGGTTTGAGAATATTGACTTTAATTTTGAAAGACTTCTATAGAAGGTAAAATGCTATCAAACAACATTGCATACTTCAGAGAAATCATTCATGAAAGAAAGAGTCAGTTGATGCAGCAAACTTCATTGTTGAATTGGTCTAAGAAATTGCCATAGTTACCCCCACCTTTAGCAGTCACCACACAGATCAGTCAGCAGCCATCAATACTGAGGCAAAACTCTCCATCAGCAAAAAGATTATGACTTGCTAAAAGCTCAAATGATGGCTAGCATTTTCTTTTTAGCAATAAAGTATTTTTAAATTAAGGTATGTATTTTGTTTTTCAGACATAATGCTATTGAACACATAATAGACTACATACAATATAAACATAATTTCAACATGGACTGGGAAACCAAAAAATTCATTTGATTTGGTTTATTATGATATTCACTTTATTGTGGTAATCTGGAACTAAACCTGCAGTATCTCAAAGATATGCCTGTTCATGATCTGGAAAGATAGAAATTAGTAGAGTAAGATTTGGGAAGTGATGCAGTGAGTAATTGTTAATGAATATTTTTGAGACACAACCTTGAGATTGGATTGCTTAAGTAGAAAAGACAAAAAAAAAAAAAAAAGTTGGAAATAAGGAAGTCAGTGAATGAGAAGCCTGGGTGTTAAAGTGATATCAACAGGATACAGAGCTCACTAAGAATGATGACAGAAGTAATGGTGGAAAATAATGGTGGAATGGACACGAAATGAGAGAGAGGGATCCCAAGTTTGAGGGTGCCTATAGCATCACCATCTATACCACTGTAGAATGATAGGGTACAGTCTAATGGACTATGCTTCAAAGATTGGAGATTTTTTTTTATGGAAGGTGGGAAGAAAGGACTTTTTTTTAAAAATTTTTTTAAAATTTTTTTTTTTAAAGAAAGGACATTTTTGACAAGCAACAATGAAGATTAGAGACACTAATTTGTTAGCCAGTCCTGTGGTGTCTGATGGGATATGAGAGAAAAAAGCAGCCATTTGTGAGGAGGCAGCATTTTCAGGGAGTAGCTAAATTTTTGTTAGATGAAAAGCTGAAATTAATATCTAGGAGAGTAAGAAGCTCTAGAGGAGAGTTGGAAGAGTTTAGGAGAGTACAGTACAGAAGTTTGGAAGGGCAAAGATTTTGGATTAGGGAATGGACAGAGCTGTATCAAGTATTCTGTGGTTATGAGGACAGTCTGAGAATTTTGGACTTCTGGCAGTGCCTGAGAGGCATGACAAGTTTCCTTCAAATACTCTAAGGGCAAATGTGTCGTCAGTTCTGATCACAGCTTCCTTTTCAGGATTAGTGTTTTGTGCCATTTGTGCTAGTGAGTCAGGTAGTGTTAAAGTTGGGAGAGACACTGTTTGGCCATTAAAACTTAGAGCTCATATTTATGAGACGGTTGATGAATGAGGCAAAATCTCATGGACCTCATATACTTGGTGGTTGTTATAAAAATGAAAATTGTAAGTTTGCATTGATGGTTTTAAAAGTGATCTGTTACTTCTGAAAAAAGGAGAGGCTTGGGCATGTATGGACTTGAACTTGAGACATATTATTGGCCAGTTAGGATGTGTTTGTCTTCTTTTTAAATTATTCCAATTAAGTAATCAAACACCATTGAAAAATGACATAAAAGGTCAGGGTAGCAATCTTATAAAAATGAAGACTAACACTTAACATGATATTTATATAATTATATATGTGAACATATTCATATATATAGTTAATATAGCATATATATCACTAGATTATATAATGTCTTCACAAGAGCCAAGCCTATTGTTTGCAGTGTAATTTTTTATACCCATGAAAAATGATAGGTGCCCACAAAGATGTTTAAAGATTTATTTATTTATTTGACAGACAGATCACAAGTAGGCAGAGAGGCAGGCAGAAAGAGAGGAGGAAGCAGACTCCCTGCTGAGCAGAGAGCCTGAGGCAGGGCTCGATCCCAGGGTCCTGGGATCATGACCTGAGCTGAAGGCAGAGGCTTACCCCACTGAGCCACCCAGCACTCCCACAAAGATTTTTAAAAACATATTCTATGTGCTTATGTTCATTCAAAAATTTAGAATCTGTTTCTTCAAATGTTTAAGGGTAGCTTTAATCCAAGAAACACCTTTTTGATCCACATTTACTCTTTAATTTTCCTTTGTCAGCTTGAGAGATACAAAAATAAAAGGGGAAAATGTCTATGTTAAAGACAGACGAAAATCTGTATTTATTATTATTGTTCTGGGCTGGCCTGGAAAATTGATGTATCTTACCCTTGGTAAATGAAAGTAAGTTTTTATATATGATCACATCCTGGAAAGGACTTACATGCCCATTTTCTTCTCTCCTGCTTCCTCCCTTAATGGGAGAGTTCTTCTATTCTTATAGCTTAGACCCTTACCATCCCACAGCTGCCCTGCAAATTTAATTCTCCACTCAAAATCCTCTCTGCTCCACAGCTCCGCTCTACCTGACACTCAGATGTATCAACTTAGATGTTTTTTTCTCTTTGCAAGTTAAACATGGAAAAGACAAAAATAGAAGAGCTCATTAATCGATGTAAGAAAAACATGTCAGGCTGAGAGAATGAAGTTATGTTATAAGGGCAAGCACTGTTGATTTTTAGCAAGTTGACCCAAGATCATCCTTCATTAAATAGCTGTAATGTAGGTCACGGTTTGGATCATGCAAATATTATGAAATACTTATTTGACTTATAAATTTATTATGAATGAATGATAATATTAATAATAAACTTGAATTAGACTCAGCTGCTTCATTTGACAATACAATACTAATAAACTCTATGTTCAGATAAATAGGAAAAAAAGCAATAAAAACAATTTGCCAAAAGGCCCATTTCCCCCTTGATATGACAGTTCCTTAATTTGTTTTCTATGCCTTTACTCATTTCCTCATTTATTGCAATAGTTTCTGATTCTGGAAGTGAACAAGGTTACATGTAAAATTGTAATTAAATTTTTCCTCAAGTTCAGTCACCAAAGAGTTGGATTTAGAGGCAAAGCAAATGTTTTAGTGTCATAGCAAGTAAGATTTTTCTTAATTTATTCAGAAGAATGTAACAAATCTGACCAAGAAAATCTGAAATTGGAGAAAGATGTGCAGCCTTACTAAAGTATGTCTCACAGGTGAGTAAATAAAATAGAGGCTACATTTTCTTTTTAGTGGTGTCTAGAGTAATTTTTTTAGGTATAAATTTTGTTACCTTTTCTCTGTATTTTGTCTTTTCTTGCTCAGTTCCTAGAAGGTATCAAAGACTTTGTGTTCCTTTGCTTCTAGTAAGGATTATGTCACAGAGTAGAAGGAAAAATTGCTTATAGACTACAAAGCATGACATAGAGATAAAAGAACAACATGGAACTAATTTGGACAGTGGGAATCTCAGTAATAACTGTAGCGGATGGGAGACTAGAGGGGTCTTCCCAATGCTTGTATTCTGATGAGACCCTAAGACCTTTATGGGGCATGGGTAGGGAAATCCTCCAAATACCTGAGTTTAAATTTTCCACAAGTTTAGCAGGATGGAAGTTGTAAATGGAATTCATTTTATTTATTTGTTTGTTGTTTTTGTTATTTATAATTATGAGTATTACTTATTTTTTACCTGAAGATACCAGATAGGACTAATTATTACCTTTGTTTTATGACATATTGCCATCATTGCTTATTCATGGCCTTCATTTATTTTATTTACTCAATATATTCATTAACAATGTGATCAAATTACATGAATCTATTACCCAACTCAAGAACTGGAATTTAATATACCTCTCTGCTGTTTACAGTTCTGTTTTACTGCCTGCCCTGGAATAACCATTACTTTGAATTTTTGTTTATCCTTGTCCTCTCTTAAAGAAAAAATATTATATGCCTAAATTTTTAAAATATTTTATTTAGTTTTGCTTCTTTTTGAACTTTACAAGGTGGGTATCATAATGTATGTATCTTCTGGGACTTCTTTCTTCCACCCATCATTATCATAATAAGACTCATCCATGTGTTACCTGTAGTTTTGCTCATTAATTTTCATTGATATTTAATATTTCTCTGATTTTGCTATAGTTTAGTCAAACTCCTGTCAGTGGATATCTGGATTGTTTCCAGATTTGTGCTGTCATTAATAGTGCTGCAGCTAGGTGTTTCGTGGTATATATTTGCTAAACCTCACTTGGGTAAATACGTAGGGTGAAATTGCTAATTTGTTGGGTGTGCAAATATTCAACTGTAGAAATTAATGCTAAATTATTTTTTAAAGCAATTATTTCAAGTTACATCCCTTCAACAATATGTGAGAGTCCACTGATCTACAATCTATGCAATACTTGATATTGTCAACATTTTAGTTTTTGCCCATTTAATGAGTGTAAAATAACTTTCCTCCTATTTTTTCCCCCACATTTCCCTGAATACTAGTTAGATTGAGCCTGACTTCCTACATTTTTTAGTAATACATGTTTTCTTTTCTGTAAAATAACTATCTAGGTCTTTTGCTTATGTTTCATTTATTTTTGTAATTTTATTATTGACTTATAAAAGTTCTTATAAATAATATCACAATTTTAATCTTTTCTTTCTTATTAAATATTTTTGTGGTAGTTTAAGAAATCATTTTCTACAGTAAGGTCAGAGAGATATTCATCTATATTTTTCTCTTAAAATTTTAAACTTTATTTCAACAACATATTACCACTTCTGTTCAACAGTTACATAGGAGTTTCTAACCAATTCTATAGAAAAAGGAATTAATTAAAAATCATAAAAATAGGAAAAGAGAAAAAAGGTCATTTTCAGATGATATGATTGTCTACTTGAAATCCCCCGTGTATTAATAATAATAATAATAATAAAATAATAGTAATAATGATAATAGGGGAGTTGAGCAAGGTAGCTGAACATAAGATCAATACACAAAAACAGTTGATTACACTTCTATAAACCAGAAACAATTAGGGTAGTAATAACTATAAAAGATACCATTTATAATAATTAAAAATACAATATTTAAAAATAAATCTAATGATAAATGTATAAAACCTATATATAGAAAACTATAAAACATTTTTAAAAATTTTTTTTAATTTTAAAAATATAATGGTAGTCCATGCTCATCATGGAAGGTGTTATAATACTTGAATTCTTCCTATACCAATTTATAGATTTAATATAACTTCAGTCAAAATCCCAAAAGGATTCTTTGTGTAACTCTTGAAGGTCTCCTCTTTTCAATTCTTCTGATTACTAGAGAATACCCTAAGTTAGGCATTAATGTCTTTAACTCTTACAACTTTTTAAAATGAAGAGGGAAGATGAAGGGATGTTGGAGCAGCACTGAGGAAAGTAAGAAGCACCAAATATTAAAACTTTGAATTCTGAATATATGTCTTAATTGTTCTTATCTGTGGCAGATACTATTGGTTGACTACCAGAACACCCAATCCATTTTTTTTTTTCTTCATTTGTCTTCCTCCATTTTGGAAAATCTAAAGCTAAGAAGCTTATGTTTTTCAGACTCCATTTTCACTATAGATGACCCTGTGACTCAGTTCTGGCCAATGAGGTATAACCATTGAAGTCCGTTGGTGCCACCTCTTCTCTTCCCTCCTTTCTGCTGCCTGCAACATAGAAACCATCCCAGAACTGTATCAGTCTTTTTTTTTTTTTTTTAATTTATTTATTTGACGGACAGAGATCACAAGTAGGTAGAGAGGCAGACAGAGAGAGAGGGGGAAGCAGGCTCCCCGCCGAGTAGAGAGCCCGATGTGGGGCTCGATCCCAGGACCCTAGAATCATGACCTGAGCCGAAGGCAGAGGCTTTAACCCACTGAGCCACCCAGGTGCCCCTGTATCAGTCTTTAGTAAGGACGACAGAGGAGAAAAGCAAGGGTCCTGCTTTCTTCATGGTACTCTTGAATTCTTGTACAGCCCATAGACCTACCTCCTGCCTACATACAACCTTTTGTTACATAAATCAGTAGCTATTTAGTCACCATTTGTTGGGCTTTCTCATACTCACTATTGAATGCAATCCTAATCAACACTCTACGAATAATATCCATTCACATGTGTGTACCAGAATACAGTGATTATCATTCATTCATCTGAGTGTATGCAAATTAAGTATACCACTCTCAGAGTTTAAAAATTCTGGCAGACAAAATTAAATAGCATAGATATAGAAGAATTGAATCATATAATTAATACATTAAATCTTATAGGTATAAGTGGGCCTTTATATTCCTTAAGAAGAGAATAATAATTTTTATGCATTTCTGGGAATTTCACAAAAACTGATCATGAATTTGACCACAGAATGTTAAATTTATTTATGGTATTTGCAGCTTTTTATAGATCACAAACTCTGGTCATAAATCTATCATATTTGAAATGAATGGTAAATAGATAACCAGAAATTCCAACTGTTTATAATCATACTTCTAGAAATATTATGTTGGGCCAGTGAAGAAATGAAAGAAGAAATGACATGTCATTTGGGAAGCAAAGAAAATGAGAATACTTCACCCCCAAATCTACCAAACACAGCAAAAATTGCACTCAGGAGAAAATCAATAGTCTTAAATGTCCTCAATATTGAAAAGAAATAGAAAATAAAGGAGCTAAGAATTCATATTTATAAATTAGAAAAACAATACCAAAAGAAGCCAAAAGAAAATAGAAAGAGGAAAATTTAAAAGATGAACTGGATTTAATTAGCTAAAAAACAAAACTCTATAGCAAAGGAAAAAGTAAGTCTAAAATACAGTTTTTAAAAAATACCAATGAAACAGATAAACCTGATGATAGGGGAGAGAGAGAGAGCAAAATATATACAAAATTAGGAATGAGAAATTAGACAGAAGTACAGACACAGAAGAAATGTAAAAGAATTATGAAAGACCACACATATATTTTCACAACAAATTTGGAGATCTGGAGGAGATGGATAATTTTCTAGCAAAAGATAAAATAAGAAATTTGATCTAAGAAGATATAGGATCCTTGAAAAGACCAGTTACAAAAGACAAGCTTGAAAAGGTGAATAAAGATGTACCATTCAGACAGACACCAAGGCCAGATGGGTTCTCAGCCAAGTTTTATCTAACCTTTACAGAATAAGTTTAGTCCAGGTTATTTAAACTATTTCAAGCCATGAAAGAAGCTAACAATTTTCCTACTTTATTTTATAAATCTCACAAACTTAATAACAAAACTTGACCAATTACCAATATAGTACCCAAAACAAAATAAAACTCATTTATCAATATATGCTAACACTCTAAATAAAATGTTGGAAAATAAAATATATCGAAATAATAATACATTATTATTAAGAGGTAGGTCAGCTATCCAAAGTTGATTCAATATCAGCATAATCCATTATAACTTCAGCAAAAGACCATGTGCTCATATAAATAGGTGTTAAAAAGGCATTTAATAAAGCAGTTTTTCCTAATAAAAACTCAGTAAAACTGGATAAGAAACTACTTAATTACGTTGCTTTACCATATACTGAGAATAAATGCCATTCTAATCAGCAAAACACTAAGACTTTCACTTAAATCAAGACCAAATATAATAGATAGACTTAAATAACTTTCCCAAGAACACACAAACAGCAAGTGGCAAGCTTGTGGTTCAAAGTTATGCATTAATGCTTAAGAAATCATGCTCTTAGCCCTATGTTGGATAGTCTCTGTAACTAATCAGAGATTCTTATTATGATTGTTACTAGTCAGCATTTTTTTGAGTAGCAACTATAGTGCAATAAGAAAATGAAAGAAACAGTGTTGGAAAAGAAGAGATAAGCAGATTTATTTTCCAGATTTATTCCTTGAAAACCAATCACCATCTAGTGAAACACCACAAAAATGAATAAGGAAATTTGGTAAGGTAGCTGGACGAAAGATAAACAAATTGTTTTCCTCTACTCTTGCAATACAGACCTAGAAATAGTAATGGGGGGAATATTTCATCTGTAACAGTCACATCTATGAACAAGTACACGTATACTTATGAAGAAAACAGTTTTAAAAATTGGCAAAATTTGGTAAGAAAAGCACAAGACTTATAGAAAGAAAACTATAGCCTTATGAGAAGACATACAAAAAATATTTGGACAAATGGAAAAAAATGTGAAATGGAAAGACTTCTTATTATTTAAAATCTAAATTCTCCAAAAATAATATGTAATTTAAATGAAATTCCAGGAACAAAATTTAGGGGGCATTAGATAAAATCATCCTAAAGTGCAGACCAAAAAATAAATGCTTCAAAATAGAAAGCAAGCGGGGCATCTGGGTGGCTCAGTGGGTTAAAGCCTCTGCCTTTGGCTCAGGTCATAATCTCAGGGTCCTGGGATCAAGCCCCGCATCGGGGCTCTCTGCTCAGCAGGGAGCCTGCTTCCCTTCCTCTCTCTCTCTCCTCCTGCCTCTCTGCCTACTTGTGATCTCTGTCAAATAAATAAAATCTTTGGAAAAAAAAAATAGAAAGCAAGCATGAGATGGATGAACAGTGATGGGGACGTTTCACTACCAGGTGTCTCACATACCATAATCCGTATGGGCGCAGGGAGAGACAAATAGTTTGAAATATCAAGGTCTGTGAGAAGTTTGTATTTTATGAGTGGAGGTTCAATTTAGTGGAAAAAGAATGGATTATTTAAAAAAAGGTATTGACACAATTGCCTATTCAACTGGAGTGGAAAATATGGGGTTGTCCTTAGTTGTTCAGTCTGTAGCTTTTCAAGTGGCAGAGCAAAAAGCCAGGCCATTGGCAACAGTCCAAGAGTTAATAAAAATATAACAAAGTTCATTAAAAAGGATATTTGCTCAAGCCATGAGTATTTGGTGTTCTACTTACTCAGTGGAGCAACCGTGTCCATTTTTAGTTTGCATAGCTGGTATTGAGGTTGAAAAGCCGTGCAGCCAGCAGACACTATTAGGTTTCAACTTAGCCAAAGCGTTAGTCAGTTAGGTTCAGGCACTTGGGTGAACGGCAGTGAACTGAAGGAGCCAATGAGCCAGCAGTTTCCTTCAGATGGTAAAGTAGAGGATAAACTCTCCCCCAAAGGAACAGCTGTCATTTTTTTCCCCCCATGTAAAGCTGAGATGTTACTCAGGCCATGCCAGCTGTGTTCTTGAATATATCATTTCCATGTGACAACCAAGACTTGTTAGGCCCTTCCTGTGTTGTTAATTGAGTCATTCTCACCCCAATATGACAGTATCAGGCTGTGGAGAGTCACAAGGCCTCCATGAGTCAAGTGTTCAGTTTCAACATGTCCTCAGTAGTAAGCTAGCATGTTCCTAATAAGCATGTCAGGGAGGGGACAAATTTAAAACTACAAGAGGCACATTTGGATGGTGACTGGCTCTCTTTCCCAGAGGCTCAACTGAGAAAAATCATCAGTTACAGAAACTTGTAGCTCAGAAGGGTTCTTTGGGATGTGGGGTCAAAGGTTGAGAGCCTCCCACATCTTGCCAGACAACTTCCAATGCAACCTGTTCATCTGGACCCCCACCCCATGGATACTAACTTGCCAGTTAGCTGATACCAGCTCCCAAGTGGAATGCCCAAGTGAGGCACGTACTGTCTCTAGTACTAAAGAGTCAAATAACACGTTGATCTCCTCTTTGCTGGTTGGAGGCCAGAAACAGCAGTTTTTCCTTGACCGCCAAAGGGAATATACATTGTGATTCCACCCACATAGTCCCAGGAAACTTTACTCCGCAGACCCCTGAATTTCATCAGTGTTTATCAGCCACCCCTGCTGGCAGAAATTAACATTGCAGTTAGAGTAGCTGAAACTGAGTCTTCTCATTTATTAACCAAAGGATGTTATCTACACAGTGAAAGCTTTGGATATCAAAGTGTAGAGACATTTGTCCTAATCCTGACTCACCCACTGCTGGCAAATGGTAGGAGACTTAGGTCATCATGAAGACATTCCCAAGGAGAATATTGTAAATGCATGTTGAAGGCCATGCTACATGAATGTGAACTGATTTTTGTTCAAAGGTACCAGTGAACTAGAAAAGAGGGTGTTGTCAATGTCTGAGACATCATACCAGTTTGAGCAGTGGTTTCAGTTATAATCACAATGTCTGTACAGCCAGTGTATTGGGAACAGCATTTGAAATTAGTACGTCTGATGCTCCCATTAGCCCTTTCCATTGGCCATATAGAGTTAGTATTGTGAGATATTGTGTCTCTTACTACTCCTCTATCTCTAAGTCAAGCCTTGGAGGCTGTCATTTCCCTTTTTCCCCTTGGGATGCTATACTATTTCTGTGGGACCATGTGGGAGGGGACAGGGAAGTGATACGAAGATAAATTTATAGGTCTTGTTATTACTTCTCTCCATGTAGCTCTTTGCAATTGGGAGACTTCCTTCTGGCCTTTATGATATAACACCTCAACTCTTATTATTTATTCACATATAGAAGAAATAGCAACAAATTAGCCCAAAGTTTCCTAGCGTGTCACAAAATCTGTTCTTCCACATTGTGAATCCAGCTCAAACCCCATTAGCTAAATCCAAGTGCCTTTTCCTTCCATGTGTCTAAATAGGATGATGATTTGATTTTCTACAGCCAAGACAGCCATAGAGGTTTGAATCTCTCCCATTCCAAAATTCCCTGGGGTATTCAAATGGTTGTGTTTGGCTTTTGAATTGCCTTTTAGGGACCAAGAGTTCTCAGCCCCACCCCTAATCATTTTTCTTAAACAACTGAGGTGGAATAGAGGGGGAAGAAGGGATCTGGGAGCACCTAGGAAGAGAGCTCTATGACTTTAAGACATATTTATGTTTGGTTTCAAGCGGTGTATCCACTGCTAGCAACTCAACCAGACAAATTTCCAATGTTTTGCCTTCCTACCACCATCTCCTCTACAGCCCCACATGGAGTGACAAGGTTATTATTTGCAACATTTGTCTATTCCTGCCTTGAGGACTCCTTGATTTAGTAGCCACAGCCATATTGTTTTCAGGCTAGGGCTATGGGGTTTGCATACTTTGGTGACTTGTTCTTGACTCACACAAAATAATTAAAAAAAAAATCTGCCTTAGTCTGGGTCACTTGCTGCCCCATTATTATGGTATCATTTCTTGAGGTTTTTTTTTTTTTTTAATTTTAAGATAAAAGCTAAGGGAGTTTTCCAGGGCAATGAGGCTGACAGTAAAAATATATCTTGAGTCCTTTGGGTTAGTTTTTCATTCTCCATTGATTTCCCTTTCATCAGCATTATAAATCCAACTGGGCAGTTAGAGCTTGAATACTAGTCAGTGACTCAGCTGCAGTTCCCCATAAGATTTTATCTCTTTCAGAGAAAATCTCTCCACCAGTGTTAAAGATCACCCAAATCCAGCCAGGACCCATGCAAAACCTCTGAGACCTTTTTCTATCATCTCTGAATGGCTCCAAGTTTGGGTTGCAAACTTTTGGGTTCCTGCAGAAGGAAGGAAGAAATAAGGTGTCCCACCTATTGTCATTCTTTTTAAACAATCCTTAAGTACCCCACCATCTTGTCTCCCAAATGATCCAGGCAGAACACTAACAGTTAGTTGGTTTCTGCCACAGTTTCTGCAAATTTGCCTTCTCTCACACTCCATGTAGATGCTCATCTCTGTAACTGTTGGGATGGAACTTTCTGCAATTTCAGGATGAATCTTAATACTAGTTGTTACAATGTGGAGGACTTAAGGTTGATAGCCTAATTGTTAAGAAAGCATACCCATCTGCATGAAGGTTCACAACAACCTAGGCACTTTGGGGCAACTATCTCTAAAATTTTTATTTTAATTCTAGTTAATTAACATACACTGTTATATTAGTTTCGGGCGTACAATGTAGTGATTCAACAATTTCATCAACCACCTGGTGTTCCTCGTGACTAGTACACTCCTGAAGCCTCATCACCTACTTAACTCATCCCCCACCCATGTCTCCTCTGATAACTCTCAGTTTATTCTCTCTAGTTAAGTCTTTCTTGGTTTGTCTCTTTCTCTCTTTTCCCTCCTTTGCTTCTTTGTTTTGTTTTTCAAATTCCACATATGAGTGAGATCGTATGGTATTTGTCTTTCTCTGACTGTCTTATTTCACATAACATTGTACTTTCTAGCTCTATCCATGTTGGTATAAATGGCAAAGTTTCACTCTTTTTATGGCTGAATAATATTTTATTATATATATACCACATCTTTATTCATCAACTGATGACACTGGGGCTACTTTCATATCTTAGCTATTATAAATGATGCTTCTATAAATATTGGGATGCGTATATCCCTTTGAATAAGTATTCTTTGGGTAAGTACCCACTAGTGTGATTGCTGGGTCATAAGGTAGTTCTATTTTTAACTTCTTGAGGGACCTCTGTACTCTTTTCCACAGTGGCTGCACCAGTTTACATTCCCACCAACAGGTCAAGAGGGTTCCCCTTTCTCCACATTCTTGCCAACACCTGTTGTTTCCTGTGTTGCTAATTTTAGCTGTTCTGACAGGTGTAGGGTAATATCTCATAGTAGTTTGGGCATGTATTTCCCTGATGGTAAGTGATGATGAACATTTTTTCATGTGTCTGTTAGCCATCTGTATGTCTTCTTTGGAAAAATGTCTGTGCATGTATTCTCATTTTTTTAAATTGTGTTGTTTTTTGAGTGTTGAGTTTTACAAGTTCTTTATATATTTTGGATACTAACCTTTTATTGGATATGTTATTTGCAAATATCCCCTCCCATTCGGTAGGTTACCTTCTAGTTTTGTTGATTGTTTCCTTTGCCGTACAGAAGCTTTTTATTTTATTGTAGCTCCAATAGTTTACTTTGCTTTTGTTTCCTTTGCCTCAGGAGACCTATATGAAAAAAAAAAAAGTTGCTATGCTGATGTCAGAGAGATTACTACCCGTGCTCTCTTTTAAGATTTTGTTGGTTTCAGGTCTCACATTTAGGCCTTTAATCCATTTTGAATTTATTTTTGTGTATGGTGTAAGAAAATGGTTCCGTTTCATTCTTTTGCATGTAGCTGACTAGCTTTCCCAACACCATTTGGGTTGAAGAGACTGTCTTTTTACCACTGGATATTCTTTCCTGCTTTGTTGAAGATTAACTGACCATATAATTGTGGGTTTATTTCTGTTATGTTCCATTGATCTTTGTGTCTGTCTTTGTGCCAATACCATTCTGTCTTGATTGCTACAGCTTTGTAATATAACTTGAAGTCCAGAATCATAATGTCTCCAGCTTTGCTTTTCTTTTTCAGGATTGCTTTGGCTATTCAGGGTCTTTTGTGGTTCCATACACATTTTAGGATTGTTTGTTCTAGTTTTGAGGAAAATGCTTTTAGTATTTTGATAGGGATTGAAATAAATGTGTAGATTGCTTTGGGTAGTATAGATGTTTTAACAATATCTGTTCTTCTAATCCATGAGCTTGGAATATCTTTCTGTTTCTTTGTGTCATCTTCAATTTCTTTCTTCAGCATTCTATAGTTTATAGAGTATAGGTCTTTTACCTCTTTGGTTAGGTCTATTCCTAGGTATCTTTTTGTTTTTGGTGCAATTATAAATGGGATTTTTTTGCTAATTTTTTTTCTGCTACTTCATTATTGGTGTATAGAAATGCAACAGATTTTCTGTACATTGATTTTGTATCCTGTGACTTTACTGAATTTGTTTACCAGTTCTAGCATTTTTTTGATGGAGTCTTTGAGTTTTCTATATATAATTTTATGTCATCTGCTAATAGTGAAAGTTCTACTTCTTCCTTACTAATTTGGTTGCCTTTTATTTCTTTTTGTTGTCTTATTGCTGTGGGTGAGACTTCCAGTGCTGCGTTGAATAAAAGTGGTGAGAATGGGCATCCCTACTTTGATTCCTGACCTTAGGGGAAAAGTTCTCAGTGTTTCCCCATTGAGGATGTTAGCCGTAGGTTTTTCATA
>NW_027666415.1:0-98369 GCF_963455335.1 Martes martes | reverse complement strand
GACAGGCTTGATGGAGGGAGGGCAGGCAGGGGGATGGCTACACAGGCGCTGGGCATTGAGGAGGGCACCTGTCATGATGTCGTATGTAAGTGATGAATCACTGAACTCTACTCCTGAAACCAATATTGCAATGCTCAACAGAATTTAAATTAAAAAAAAAAAAAATTAAATGCAAAACCATGGAAATGGTGAGTTACCCCTGCCACTAGAGGGCAGGAGTTACAAGGGAGGTGGAGGCAAGAGCCAAGGGCTGCCAGTTTCAGCTCCGCCGCAGGCAAACAAGGAGGGAACTTCGCATCACCACAGTTTGCCAGCTGGCACAGAGATGCTTGACCCCGTTTAGAAGCAGCACAGTGGTAAGGGTGGGCACACCTGGCTACTCCGCACCCATCACAGCCGCAGGGAGAAAGAGAGGACACTCTCCTTTTCCAAGAAGTTTCCCATTGGCTTAAATAGAAAGTATCTCACATTGTGCTCAGGGAAACAAGCCAGACACAGGACAACGATGGTAGAACCCAGAACCATCAAACTCAGACCCAAACAGTGTTACCAGTACCTGCAGGGAGGGGTGGGGAGTTAGCACTGAATGGAGAAAGAGTTTCCGTTTTGCAAGACCAGGAGTTCTGGATGAGGATGGCGGTACAACAAAGTGGAAGTACTTTATGTCACTGAATTGTGCATTTAAAAATGGCTAACGTGGTCAGTTTTACGTTTTGTGTATTTGACCACAACTAAAATGATAAGCGATGCTGAAGAAGAAACATCTCAGAAGAACACTAAGAAGCCGGACCACCTTGAGCTGAGCACACAAGCGAGCAGTAAGGTAGAAGCTGGGGGGGAAGGACACTGTTGTTTCAGAAAAGAATGAACATATCTTCGTCCTTCGCCACCACAGGGAAACCCGCACTCTTGGACTGTGGTGGTGGGGAGAGTGGGGAAGCACTGCAGCTGGATTCCGGCCAGCCCGATACACGAAGACGCTCTCAGCTACAGAGCAGAGGCTCTTCAAGCTCACAGAGGCCAGTCCTCCAACTTCTGCTCTCCTGCCTCTGGGCCACGGCTCGCTCAGCTTCGTTGCTCCTAGTGACCACTTGGTCCAGCAGTGACCAAACCACACTCTGCAAGTGACCCGGACAGAGCTGGAGGTTCAGAGGCCATTATTCCTCCCGGGCTGCTAATCTGCACCCCCGGCATCCCTTCTGATCACATGCTGACTGGCCACATAGCAGGTGGGGGGGGCGGGAGGGGGGGTCTGGGGCAGCCGCCAGGATTAGTCACTCTGGGCAGATTCTCAGCTGGGGAGGCAAGCATCTGCTGTTTTAGCAACGCGGCAGGTCACTCCTCACTACCTCCGTGCAACCCTTTAAAAATACCCACCCACTTAAAAGATCATCTAAAATGAGATATGTTGGAAGAGAAGTTACACCACTCAAGTGGGTGAACTAATTTCATTTTGTTTGGGGCGTGGGGTGGGAAGTTATTCCACACAGTAAACATGATTCCATCTGTCGGGAATTTAGATTCTCGCCTCAAAACCAAGAGGAGGCGAGCCAAGTCCGCCTGCCGGGAAGGGGAAGGTGAGGCGTGCACACCTTGGTGTGAACGTGTAGCTCAGTGTCCCAGTTTTACGAAGTGATGGGCTTGAGGGGATGCAGACAGATGTTAGTAAGCGGAGCGGTCCCATCTTTCTGCCAACCCATGAGTTAATCGCCAACCACAGTAGATACTATGTGAGCAAAGGCCAAGACAAGGTCCATTTCTCAAGTAGGTCATTGCTAACGAGAAAGACAAGATCAAGATGCTTGAAGGAAGAAAGAACAGCAAGACAATCGATGATCAAAGGCTGAACGACACGGTCCCAACTTTGAGGGCTATTGCAATCTCTGGGGGAGGCCAGGAGCTCCCCGGCCTTCCCTCCACCCAATTCCTGCCCCCACCGCAGCCCCTCCAACATAACCCACCCGAGGCCAATGCTTGCTTTCCTCCTGCCACTTCCCTCAAAACCTGTTTCTCAATATGGAATCGAGAAAAAAAAAAAAAAAGTCATTTCCCGTGGCATTCATCTTTCTCAGTAGGACTTATTTCACGGAGCCCAATACCCACATAGCACAAGGCCTAACCTTGTCGAATCTCTGTGCTGTACGCCTGAAACTCATGTAACACTGTGTGTCAACTGCCCTCCCAAGTTTTGGGCAATGCCTGTTTCTCTCGCAGTCTCCCCCATGGTAAGCCCTGCCCAAATGACATGTGCCTGCGTCCTCGGACCGCCTCTCTGACCCCTTCTTCAGAAGGTGCCTCAGTGCACAGGCCTCCTTTCCTTCAACATGCAAAGGGAACACCGTGCAGCCTCGGGGCTTTGTCACACACACCGCTCCTGCCCGGGACACTCGGCACACGCATTCCACTGCCCCGAGACTTCAATGGCCAGCTCCTTTCCACGACCCCTGCAACTCCCTCAGCACCTCCCCTCCTCAGCCTGTCTTTTCTGTCCTATTCCTTATCCACCTGCCTATGCCTCATGCAATGGGTCACAGCACCCTGCTGTCCCTTTGTGCCCCCCACAATGGCGGGGCCACATACACCCCCAACACCCCACACAGTGCAAGCATTCAAATATTTGTGAAATGCACACTTCACAGGGAAGGCTAGTCACAAAAGCTCGTGGGGAATAAAAAATCAGATGGTGCCAGAGGAAGAGTTCATGGTTAACTACTTTGTCTTCCCTTTGACTGAAGTCACTTGAAGGGCAACTATAAAGTCATCTCGCTACAGCAGCCCACGCACAGGGAGGGCTCATGTGCCGGGCACTGTTCTAAGCACATGTCACATAGCAACTCCTTTTTTTCTCAAAAGACCCACAGACAAACCATCACTCGAGTAAAACAGATGAAGTAACTGGTACAGAAGGACGCTAACTTGCCCAAGGGCACAGAGCTAGCAACGGTTGGGGGTCCCAATCCCCAGGCAGGCTGGGTCCAGACCCAGGGCTCCAACCACTCTCCCACGCGCTATCTCTCCCGGCACCTCCTGCCTCTCCTCCCACTGACACCTCAGCCCCACGAAGGGAACCCTCCCTTCCCTTCCAAGAAGATCCTTGCCGTGGTCACCAGAGATCTCTCAGTGGCCAACACCAGTGGGCGTGGATTTCTTCTTATGCTTTACTACTTTCACATATGGGATCGACAGCAGCAACAAAAAGATGACAGGGGCTCAAGCAGCTCTACTCTGTGGGAGGAAACTCCAGCCCACAGCATACCACCCTGCCCCGGGCGGCAGACCCCCATGCGCCCCCGCACGGCCCGCACTTACCGTTCCATCTTCCAGTCTGAGCTGGAGGCTCTTCTCTCCCTCCTTGTAGTCCTTGGTTAATTCAGCTGAGCGCCACACTTCATCAGGGTCAGGGATCCAGACCCTCGTGTACTGGAAGATTAAAATGAGAAAGTCAGAAATAAAGCTTTCAGGTGTCTACATGGGTATTGCTATCTCTGAGGCACCCTCCGGAGAATTTATAAAGCCATCTTGACACATCTTCCTCCCTTCTCATTTCAAAACACAAGGTGATCTAACACCCTGACAAGTGAGTAACTTACAGGACTGGGGACAGAGGGCACTTTATAGATCCTAAGAGAATGTCACAGATCAATGTAATTATAATTCTGCCAGCAAGACCGCCAAGTCTGCATCTGGTGATGTCCACCAGAGTTGCACACTGTCGTCTCAAGGGTGGGACAGAACAGCAGTGTTGGAGGAAACATCTAGTGAGCTAAGATGAGGAACAAAACCACACATGCCAAAGCTGAGACAGAAGAGCCCATCCTCAAATCTTGGGAACCTCTGCTCTGATACGTTGCATGCAGGGACAAAGCCATTTTCCTGCAGAAGCGAAAGAAAGTGTAAGCAAATTGAAAGTATTTACATATTCCCGAACTGCCAGCAACCTCAATTTACTTGCGCATTCTTTAAGCCCAAACACGCTCCCAAATCCTGCTCAAGCTCTCCCAGCTGCTATGGGATTTGCAAGGTCAGGAAGTCGGCCAACCCCTAGCAATGAAGAACACAGCCCTGGGGAAGTAAGGCCTCCCGCTCTAGCTGGAGGCTGTCGGCCGGGACTGCACACAATCCTCACCTGAGAAGATGACAACACCGAAACTGAGTTCCACCTCAGCCCGACTCAGAATTCGAGGGGACAGAAGAGCTCGCAAGGCGAGTGTAATGTGCAGCCGGGAACCTGCAGCTCAGACGCACGGACCAGCAGCATCGGGCTGGCGCTCTCGGCATCATGCCTTCCATCTGTCCAACACATTTCTGAATTTTATAGGTGTGTGATCGGCACGGGGCCTCTTTGCTTTAGAACCTGGCTCTGTGTGCACACGCGTGCTCACACCTGGTTTCACGGCCTCAGAACATCCTCAGCAAACCTGAGACTAACAGCTCTTATGATGAGAAGGCCAGTCGGGATGCGAGTCTGGGTCCATAGAACCGACCTGCCTCGCAGCGCGGCCACTCCAAGTCCAGAGCTGGCGGCCAGTCCTCGGCCTGCGCCCAAGTAGCCAGCGGGCTTTATTGTGGTCTTGCCTTTTCACAGCGCTCTCCTCCAGATGGTTACTGCCCTTTTTAAAAGCAAGCCTCTGGCCCTTACTGCACCAGTCTTGAATTCACCAGCAAGAGGAGTAAGTCACGAGGCAACAGACTCACGACACTCATTAATGGGAACGTAAACCACCCCCAATGTGCACCCCTGGCACCCCTGATATCCCAGCCCAGGATACACCACTAAAGTCGTTTTTTGCATTGTGAAAAACCAAGTTCCCAGGATCGCCTCCCTCCCTCTGAGCTGCTGTAATGATCGTATCTTCCCAGAAGATTCTCTACAACTTCACAGCACCTAAGCACTTCGAAGTAGGCATTAAATGCTCTGAGCCACCTCCAGAGAAAGCTCTGAGCATTTGCCAGCCGGAACTGTCAACGTGGCTGCTCCCCTCAGGTGCCCCTCCTCCACCGTCCTGTAAACCGACCTTCCACCCAGCTGCAAGGACTTTTCAGATCTTGTCCCCATGCCTCAGGCGAGGGACCTTGCCTCAGCCTCACTACAGTTGTCATCCCTCCAAGCTCACTCCTGGGCTCTCCCATCCAGGCCAAGGGAGTCCAGCATACCCAAGAAATTGTACTCGAAGTCTCCATGCTGTGTAATTGGGGTTGGAATGGCTCCAGGGAAAAGGGACAAAAAGAGTAAGGGAAGTCCCAACAGGCACAGAGCGACAAGAAGGACGGTATGCGGACATCGTCAAGATGCTGGACATCCTGGAAGCCCATGGGCCCAGTCCTGGCTCACCCGGGGGCTCCTCTGGGCAGACCCCTGTGGCCCACATCCCCCTCACTGACCTGTTAACTGCCCCAGCACCGGAAAACCTCACTGCCCGGCACTAGCTGCTTAATTCTTATTCCGTGAGAGTCCATCTATCTACTTAAATCAATCTCTTATCTCTCAATAGACTGAAAACAGCTACTGGCAGGAAACGGTCTCTATTTTCCCACAGAACTAAGCACAGCATCAGAGCAGCTCTTTGCTGCTCCAAGTGAGGAGCCGAGGCTCACCATTACCTGCGAGTGTGTTAGGAGCGGAGACCCTCTGCCTCCACCCGCACCCACCGCATCACGGCACCCCCAAGTACTTGCTCTTCTGCTGCTTCAGTACATGCTCATTCTTCCCTCTGTGCACGGCTCAGCAAACCAGAGCCCTGGGCCAAGTCTAGTGTGCCCCTTGCTTTTGTGCAACTCAGGACGTAAGTATGATCTTCAAGTGTTTAAATGGCTGGGGACAAAAAAGAATGATATCCAGACGACAACATGTCAATTACAGGAAAGTCAAACTTTGGTGTCTGTGAAGTTGTACAGGAACACAAGCTCACTTTCCGCTCACATACAGTCTATGGCTGCCCCTGCACTTGGATGATGGTCGTGTCATTGTGACACCCCGTGGCGCCAAAAGCCTGAAAGGTTTACTATCTGCCCATTACAGTGAAGCTTTGATGCTCTTGCCCTTTGTACACTCTGTTTCTGCAGCTCAGAACACCCTTCCCTCACTCGTCCACGTGAGCAGAGTCAGAGTCCCAGGTTCCTGCCCTCACTGAACCCTGACCTTCCCTGTGCCCTCCCGGGTTAGCCCTTACTAACTCTGAGCGGCAGCAACCCCTTCTTCCATGATTAACTTCACGGTTTTGCAGGCATTTCTTTTTCTTTAAGATTTTATTTATTTATTTGACACAGAGAGAGAGATCACAAGTAAGCAGAGAGGCAGGCAGAGAGAGGGGGAAAGCAGGCTCCCCTCAGAGCAGAGAGCCGGATGCGGGACTCAATCCCAGGACCCTGAGATCATGACCTGAGCCAAAGGCAGAGGCTTAACCCACTGAGCCACCCAGGCACCCCAGCAGGCATTTCTTTCACATCCATGTCACCTCACTATTGTCAGGTCTTTCGGATACGCTACTGCTCAGTCTCCCTGGCATATAGATGCTCAATAAATGTTTTCTGAGACAGGAATCCATAAATAATGCATTTATGAGGCATCGGGTTTCCATGTAAAACACACCGTGACACGCACCATGTAATCAAGTGGAAACATGGAGACCTATCACCTGACTGTATGTCAGTTAGTTGGGCAATTCACATAAAAATACACTCTAAGGAGTGATGGGACCAATTCCTACGGACAGTAACAGCTATTCAGCAGGGACAGGCAAGTCAAGAAAAGGGAAGGCAGCAACAATTGATGCCAGCTGAGGACACAGATGGCCAAAGGCTCCCATCACGTTTTAAAGGACATTATGTATTACATACCTGGTCAAGCAAGTTCTAGATTCCAATCAAGGAAACATTTCAGCACCTAGTATGTGCCCACCGTGCTAGACGCTGTCCTATTTCCTCCAACCCCACAATAAAGACACAGGTGGACATGTGCTGAGATCAGAGCAGTTCACTCCTAGAGCAGCACTAAGTCAACCCTGCATTGTGATGATATGGGATGGGGGACATCTGCAGGCAGGCCTCCCCGCAGCTTTCTGCTTCCCCATCTTTATCCTATTTCATGGATTCTCAGCTTAAAGTGTCTACAAATTACCAAGCAGAGCTGTTTACCCAATGTCATGCATGCACAGTTGATAAGCAATTGACAGGACTGCCAAGAGCAATTTTAACCATAATCAAATTTTGCTTTACATGCTGACTTAGCCAGCAACCCACCATCCCTTCCCTCCCCCAGAGCTACCCACCCGAGGAAGATCCATTGCCTCTGTAATCCCAAACAAGGCAGGACATGATCGATGCAGAGTAAACAGCCAAGGAAACAGGCTAAGAAGGGAGAGAGGAGCCCCGCAGTAGCCAGCAAAGACTGGAGGCAGGCAGGCAGATCGGAGCTGGGGAGACTCGCAGGATTTGGAGGGAGGTTTCCTTCAGATTGTGAAAATGATCTGTAACTAGACAGAGATGGTGCTTGCACAGCACTGTGAATGCATTAAATGCCACTGAGCGGTTGACTTTAAGTAGCTAATTTTATGTTATGTGAGTTTCACCTCAATTCAACAAAAATTGTTTTGGTTTGCAGAGGATGCAAACAGCACTGTACACTCCACTGGCAAGGGTTCTCCTAATGTCTGAGGAAACAGTGAAATATATTCTTTTTAACAGAAAGCTATCAGTTCTACAGGCCAGATAGAAACTCTCTAGAACCAAGGTTCCATGTTGCCTCTTGTTGTCTCACCTTCAAGGAATATCTCCCAACAAATCTGACCTCTACACCAGCTTTCCTTGGAGGGAAATTATAGGAAAGACAAGCCTGACCCACATAACCCAATCACAGAGCCACTCAACTTGTCACCCCCACCCCCTTAACAGCGCTTAACTCCATCCTATCTAAGGAGATCCAAGTCTGACTTGATTATCAAAGAACTTGTGATTTGTCGTTTGGAAAGAGCCCTGTGTAGTAACTGGAGAAGGCATAGGTCTCTGTGAATGGAGATGCATCAGTATCAAGAACTACTCTCCAGCCCCCAACCCCCAGGGGCCTCTCCTCACTGCCTGCAAGAGCCTGCAAAGGCCGTTCTCAGCTGGAGGGAGTGGCTGCCCAGGGCAGGAACGCTCAACCCTGGCTGCGGGTGAGAACCACCCAGGGAGGCTTTAGCTTCCCGTGCCACGTAATGCCTCACACCGATCACATCAATCCCTGGGGCCGGGAACAGGCAGTTCTGCAGCTGTACCCAAGTGCAAGCTCGTCTGGAAGACAGCAAGCTTGTGGTTTCACCTGGTAACTGACTGGCAGGCACTGCAGACCTTCACTGCCTGTGGCTGAGCATGAAATTCCAGACTGAATAGCCTTGATCCTGAGCTAAAAGCATCATCTCCAGAAAGCCCCTGTGCTAAAATGTGAATGTTGTATCAAGGAGGGGGCGACATTTACCTATTTGCACTCACCACCATGCAGCAGAGTGTGTGGCTGAGCCCTTGGGCTCTAGGCAGCCTGGTTAAGAATTCCCACCACCACTTACTAGCCTGGGTAAGCTGATGAGTAAGGTTCTGAGCCTCTGTTTCTTCAGCTGTACAACATGAGTGAAAGTCAGATGTACCTCACCAGGCGGTCCCCAGAATGCAATGCAATCCCACATCATCAGAGCACCGTAAGCATCAGACAACAGGGCCAGTGATGACTGCGGACACGGTGTAGCCTCGGAGGCAGGATCCGATGGGATCTTGCAGAGAATCAGCAAATGGAAAAATCAAAAGCCTAAGGCATTTGCAGGTTACTGGGATCCTTTCAATGTCCTGCAAATTGTTGTTCATAGATAGCCATGCCTTGCCCAAAAATCAATATTTGGATCTAGCCTACTTTCACTTCAAAATCCTGAGAGAAGGGGTTGTTAATGCTGGCTGGCATTTAAGAATTATCTGCAGATCTTAAAAAAGGAAAACAAAAACAGAAACAATGCCTATGTCCCACACACGAGTAATTAAGATGAAATCTCAGAGTGGGACCCAAGCACTGTATTTTTTATTTTTTTAAGCTTCAGATGAATGTGCCAGACTTAAAAAAAGAAGAAAAAAGAAAAAAAAAAAACCCTATTTCAAGAAGGAGCCTCAGAATCAAAATGAACTCTAGACAAAGAAGAACAGGGACACTGGAAACATTCACTTCCTTGAATTATTGAGAGTGTCACCTCCACACCTTAGACCAAAATAAGTAACTTCAAATACTTTAATCATTTCATCTTAGTTTAAAACTCAAGTTAAGACGAGCAGGGTTTCACTAATCCATCACAGAGAAGAACACTGAGGGTCGAAGGGCACGGAACAATTTGCCCAAGTTCATAGTAAGGGTCAGAGCCATGACCAGGCAAAGGATCTGTGACCTCAAGTCCTCGCTGTCTCCCCTTTGTGGAGAAACATGAATTTCATTACAGCAGCCCAGGACCCACTGAGTGTGTATTTTACACAGGTAAAGGGTCTCATAAACACACATGGAAAAAAGGGCCAACTGCCACTTACAACGACAGACCAAACAAAGCCACTAGGTACTGTAAGAATCGGGCCGACTAAAGACTAGGTTGCACCGTCGTCTTGACCTAAAGCACTGTCCAGGCACTGTCCCCTGGGAATGGACAAGAGGGGAGCCCGCAGCCTGACCTGGTGGCGCACTCCAAAAATGGCCCATCCATTCCTCCCCAAGGTAGGGCGCAAACAGAAGGCCCACAGTCCACCTTGTTCACAGCCGTACCCTCGGCATTGCCGTGATGCTGCGGTTCGGTGGGCACTGAGATCTCCGCTCCATAACTGAAAAATCAGGGCTCTGGTTCCAGGGTACAAGAGGAGCCCCTTTTGCTACAACTGACAAAGTAGGCAAATAGCATCTCTCAGGACACGAATTTTGTGCTAGAACTTGAGATCCAATATCACGTTGGTCAGCTTCTACCCTACAGGCAAGACAGAAGCCACCGAATTTCTCCATCCAAACCAGACCATCATCAGGGAGAGAGAGCAGCATCAACAAACAGTAGGTGACCAGCAGTGAAGTAAGTGGACAGGCTGTGAGTACCAAAGGAAAACAATTGTTAAAAGGCAGGGAGGGGAGACGTGGGACACAGATGTCACCCGAGGCAGAAAGGATCACACCAGCCCAGGACAGCAAGTGGCTTCCCCAGCCCTGCCGCAGCCCAAGCGTAACGTGCCAGGACGGTAAGCGGAGAACTAGAGGCAGGAGACTAGGGACCACTCCAGGCCGGAAACATGTGCACCCCTTGTCAAACACACCGGGGCATTCACAGCTCAGTTCTTTAAATGGGACTTGGAAAACACAAACATTTTGCAAAGATGTCCTAAGTGATGTTCTCTGTTTGGTGTAAAGGTCCATTCTGAAGCAAAACTTTTACAGATGGGGAAGAAAAACACTTCCAAACTCAGCCGGCAGTTTCTTCCCAGCACCACCACAGTAGCCGTTCCCAGTGAGTGGTACTTGGCAGGCTCGGCCAAGTTGTAGAAACCATAGGGACATCTTAGCTAACTGCCCTCACAGTAGGAAGTGGGTCACGTTTCGTTCTTCTGCATAATACGGTCTGGAGGACAAAGACTAGATATTTTTGTTCTTCCAAGCAGGACCACCCACGATTCTCTCCACGTGTGAGGCCTGAAGATCACATTTATGGGCCCAGACACAAGCTGCATCTAAAACCCTGTGCTGATGATCAGTCTCCCAAACTGGGAGTGGGGGTGGGGTGGGGGGTAGAGTAGCTAAATAAAGGCTATCCCCACCAGTATGCTACTGGCCATCTTCTCTTCCTTTGTCCTGGGCTGGAGAGCAAGGAAGTTAAGCTATCCGAGGGGTTAACATCCAAGATATATGAAGAACTTATAGAACACTTAAAAGATGATTAAAAAATGGACGGAGGGCCTGAGTAGTTTTCCAAGAAGACATCCAGATGGCCAACAGACACCTGAAAAGATGCTCAACATCACTCATCAGGGAAATGCAAATGCAGACCACAAAGAGATGACCTAACACCTGTCAGCATGGCTATAAGCAAAAAAATATCAAATAACAAGGGTTGGTGAGGATGTGGAGAAGGAGGAACCCGCCGGGAACTATTTGTGGAAATGTCGATTGGTACAGCCACCATGGAAAACAATATGGCGGTTCCTCAAAAAATTAAAAATAGAACTACCCTATGATCTAGTAATTCCACTACTGGATATTTACTCTGAGAAAACAAAGCACAAATTTGAAAAGAAATATGCACGCCTATAGGTTTCCTGCAGCATTATATACAACGGTCAAGCTATGGAAGCAACCTAAGTGTCCATCACTAGACAAAAAGAGAAGAAAGAGGTGGGTCATACACACGATGGAACCATATACAGCCACAGAAAGGATGAGATCTTGCCATTTGTGACAACATGGATGGACCTAGAGGATATATGCTAAGTGAAAAAAAGTCGGACAAAAATCCTATCATTTCACTTGTATACAGAATCTAAAAAATGAAACACAGGCATAAAGGAGAAATAGACCCATATATAGAACAAAATTGTTCTAGATGGCTAAGGGTGGGGGGAGTTGGAAAAAAGGGTGAAGGCAAGTGGGAGGTGTAGGCTTCCAGTTATGGAAAGAGTAAGTCACGAGGGTAAAAGCTACTGCATAGGGAACACAGTCAATGGTATTATAGTAACATTCTATGGGGACAGATGGGCTATACTTGCAATAACCATAATGTAGAGACTTATCGAATCGCTATGTTGTACACCTGAAACTAATGTAACATTGTATTAACCATACTTTCTTAAAAGAAAAAAAAAACTTTCTAAAAGACTCGGGTATCAGCTACTAGCCTATTACAGGCTCAGTTTCCCCATCTGTCGAGTAAGGAAATAGCTTCCATGTTAGGGTTGCTGCTCCGATTAAATGAACTGCCGTACATGAAACAATCAGCATGCCACCCGACACAGTAAGTGCTCGGCAGTCACCGTCAAGTGCAGCAGGAAATGGGGCCCGGGACGTGAAGGAGACGTGGAGACACCCCTCTCTGGGGGAGCCCGGACACAACCGAGGAATCCCAGCAGAACCACAGGCACACAACACATCACAGGAACACACACCGACTCCTCTGATCGCTGTCCTGAATTTAACTCCTCCTCCAGCAGCAAGTCCTGCTTCCTGGTTTCCCTGTTTGTTCGTCCTGTGAAAGGCTTCCCGGACCCGTAATAACCTTCCCATTCCCCCAAATGCTCTTCACTGGGAAGCTCTCTGTAACTTACATTCTGTGTGTCCAGGGTTGACAAGTAACTTAAAATCCATGTATATGCTGGGCCGTCAGGTAATTCCCGAGCCCCAACCCAGATGTCTGCTGAACTTGTTCCATGCTCTTTCCTCACTGAGAGAACCAAGCTAATCCGGATACCAGGAAGAAATTTCAACTTCATGCATAGAGACTGGGATAGGAAAAAAGCTACTTGGCATCCGTGGAGTGAAGGAGGATTGGGGAAAAAAGGCAAAGAAGTGAGCTTCATTCTGGAGTAGCAAAGTTACCATAAAATCCAATATTTCCTATTATTTAAATGAAATAAAAGTCAAATGTCAAAAAGGGAGATGTATCTATACCTGGCTCAGGCCATCACAATCCCATTTTTGACATCTGCTTTCTGACATGCTTGTAGTACATCATCTAAATCCAGCCTTTTGAGCAAAGACTCAACTCGAAAACCTGATTACATCATCACAGTTCCGTCTTCATCTACATGCACTATCTGTGTTTGAAGCTAATGAAGAACCAAGTCGCTGTGTGACTGGTGAAAGCAAACTTCACCTGTCTCCTGCCCTACAGATATTCATAGATTAGTCTGTACGTCCTCAAGTAACACAACCGACACCAAGATGGCAAGTGCCTGGCGTTCAGGAGCTCTGCTGAGCCATTTCATCCAGCAGTGCGCTCGATAGGAACTGCAGTTACACCGGAAGCTTAGAAATGGTTATAAAGGGGCACCTGGGTGGCTCAGTCGTTAAGCATCTGCCTTTGGCTCGGGGCATGATCCCCCAGGATCCTAGGATCAAGAGCCCGCACCAGGCTCCCTGCTCAGCGGAAGCCTGCTTCTCTGTCTTGACTCCCTCTCTGTCTCTATCAAATAAATACATAAAATCTTGAAAAGAAAAGAAACGGTTATAAAGTAACGTGTTCTTGTTGAAGTTTTGGAAAGATCGCAAAGTCCTGCGTGTGGCTGGCCAGTTGGGGTTGTAAGGCTGCAGTATCACACCCACTTCACCTGCCTGCTGAAGAGGCTAAGAAAGGTTTGCTCAAAGCTAGTACCTTTCACGCAGTTAAATACATGCCAAGACCTTGCCAAGCAGCTGAAGATTTGTTAAAATCCTAGTCCCAGCAACATGACTACGGTTCCTGGAATGGGAACTCTCCCTGTACAGAGGACCAAGTATGTGAATTAAGCAATCCAGTCATACCACACATTTAAGTCATTTGAAACGGTCTGCCGGAACACAACATCTTCGTTTCCACCTAAGCTCTCTGAAACACTCCTTTTCAATTCCATATGTGACATCGTCGCTGGAGAGCTGCTTTCCTCTTTTGTTGTATAAATATATATTCTTGATCGCTACCATCCAAGACTAGCACAGTACTCTCCCCAGAGAACGAGTCTTAATTTATAATCACCATCACAGTTACTAGAAAGTCACAGTCTTAGACCAAGTCAGGAATAAGTTTGTTTGCCTCCCTCTTAATTTAAAACCTGCTCCACTCGATGACCTCTGTAAACAACTAAAACCAGCACTGAAGTCATTTCGGGCTAAGTTCTCTTCTGCTAACAGAAGTCGCTGATCTACTGAGAAAATGCACAGGAACAACCACTCTTTTCGGGGGCAAATTTGGGGAAAGGCCCCCAACACACGAGTATGTTGAGCTATTCTTGCTTTGCCTGTAAGAGATCTTGGAACTAAATGCCTGACACACTTGCCTTTGGGACTGAAGCCAGCTCTCAGTCTTCATTTCATAGGACAAAGCATGCCAGCCTCCCCTTCTGCCCAGTATACAAACACACCTTGAGACTGTTCAACAAATATTCAACTGCTGCATATTAGCTAAAATAACTTTTAGCTCCATAAGCTAAAAGTCCTGTTAGCAGGAAAATGGCCTCTAGTTCATTCATTCATCCGTGAGTATTTACTGAACACTAGGCAAGGTGCTGGGACACAGACGGCGGGGGGGGGGGGGGGGAACACACCCTTATCTTCAAGGATCCCCAACCACATCATGCAATCATTCCTGCTTCAACGGTCGTAATTGCTTTAGCAGCACAGACATCCCTAGCACACAACAGGGACCTTACCCAGTCCAGGCCACCGGGAAATGCTTTGCTAAAAAACATGATCCAAGGTGAAACCACAAGGACAAGGGGTTGGCTAGGCACGGAGGGGAGAGAAGAGGGTTCTTGGCTGAGAGGTTAGCTAAGAGGGAACCTCAAAGCCATGCCCCTGATTTCCATCCCGGGGCGGAGAGGAATCATGGGGTGGCCATCGGCAATAACGCATCCTTCCTACTTGTCTAGCTGTAGACCAGCCTGGGGCAGGCAGGAGTAGTGCTCACTGGAAAGCTGAAAGCCAGGCAGTCCACAGGGGGGACGGACTCAGTGGGAGACAAGCAGGAGGTTCTTGGGAGCCTCCTTACAGGTTGTTCATTTTATTCCATGACCAACGGAAAACTGTACATGGGTTTTAAACATGAAGAGGGAGATGATCTAACTGCAGAATCAAAAGATTGGTACTTACACCTACAGATGGCCAACAAACACAATGAAAAGATGCTCAACATCACTAATCATTTGGGAAATGCACATCAAAACCACAATGAGAGGTCACCTTAAACTTCTCAGAATGGCTAGAATAGGGGAAAAAAAAAAAAAAACCAAGAACAAGTGTTGGCAAGGATGGGGAGAAAATGGAAGGCTTGTGCACTGTTGGTGGGAATGCCAGCTGGTGCAGCCACTCGGGAAAAACAGTATGGAGGTTCCTCAAAAAATTAAAAATAGTTGGGATGCCTGGGTGGCTCAGTTGGTTGAGCAGCTGCCTTTGGTTCAGGTCATGATCCCAGCGTTCTGGGATCAAGTCCCACATCGGGCTCCTTGCTTGGCGGGGAGCCTGCTTCTCCCTCTGCCTCTGCCTGTGCTCGCTCTCTCTCTCCCCCTCTCGCTCTCTGACAAAAAAAAAAAAAAAAATTTAAAAATAGAAATACCGTATGATCCAATAATCCACCATTGGGTATCTACCCAAAGAAAACAAAAACACTAATTCAAAAGGATACATGCGTCCCTAGGTTTATTGCAACATTATTTGCAATAGCCAAGATGTGGAAGCAACTTCAGTGTCCACTAACAAATGAACAGGTAAAGAAGATGTGGTGTATACACGTGGGAGTGTCACACAGCCATAGGAAAGAATGAGATCTTGCCATTTGTGACAACACAGAGGGACCTAAGAGGGCGTTACACTAAGTGAAATAAGTCCAAGAAAGAGAAATACCATATGATTCCACTCATAAGTAAAATCTTTAAAAAATGAACAAAAAGCAGGATCAGACTCAGGAATACAGAGAACAAACCTGACGGTTACCAGAGGGTAGGGGAGTAGGGGGTCCAGCAAAATGGGTGAAAGGGAATAGGATGGACAGGCTTCTGATTATGGAAAGAGTAAGTCATGGAGTAAAAGGCACAGAAGGAATACAGTCAGGGACAGCGACGTCCCGGGATGGGAGCTGGCAACACTTGTGGTGAGCACAGCATGACGGATCAACTTGTCAAATCACTATGTCGTACACCTGAAACTCAGGTAACAGTGTGTCCACTCTGCTCAGAAGAGGTCCATCCTTACGGACTGACACTAAACAACAACAACAAAGCCTTCCAGAGGAGCACGGTGAGACCTTCTCTCGGGCATCCTTCCCCGCTGTCCTCGCGGGAGGACTCGCCGGACGAACACAATCAGAGACATTGTTTATTCTGTCCCTGCCCTTGAAAAAACAGTGTTTGAAATACTTCTCCTGACTATTCCTCCTACCGCCTCATTTACTCAGTACTTTGCCATTCCAGACCGCTGATACCCCATTTCCCCCATATTTCAGTGCTCCTCATAAGGCTTCTGAGTCCTCTTAATTTGTATAGTTCAACCTTATCCAGCTCTTCCAACTCTCTTCTATATTTTGCAATATGGTGCTTATTTATGGTTTTAGAGAGCAGAGAAGTTTGACCCTGGAACGTTTCGTCTGCATCCATCAGCAAATAGGCACAATAGCATCTTTACTGCTGGGACCTCGGGGCACAGGGGGAAAATGTTCCAGAACCAACACACACACTCTCGCTGAGTAGCAGCCATGAAACGGACTCTGACTTTGGAGTCAAGAAGGTAGATGGGTGTCTGCTGCCTAAAATCACCATTAACCAAGGACCTCAAAGCAATGCCCCTTATTTCCATCCCGGGGCGGAGAGGAATCGTGGGGTGGCCGTCAGCAATAACGCATCCTGCCTACTTGGAACTGCACCATTTTTTCAATAGTAACGCTGGATAGAACTCTCCAACCAAACCTGCTGTCAGATGGCCACAGATGGTGGAGGACGATCATAGCTAGCTCACGTCCTGTATGCCAAGTGATTGTGTTTTAGAGACCAATTTAGATGTGGTATCGTGCTGAAATGTCACTTCAGGTCCAGCTGAAAAGTGTGGGTGCAGCTTGGAAGAACAGGTGACCTGAAACTCTGTGTGGCCACCCAGCAAAGACTCAAGAGGTTCAGAAAAAGGAAGGATAGACGTGATTGGTGTGAAACCCTCCAAAAGATTATGGGGTCGGGGAGGAGGGTGGTTCATCTCCATGGGAAGAGCTAAAATGAGAGAATGTAGGTTCATCTTCTCCATCTAAAACCACCCTCCCCCGCCCCCGAGCAGGCAGCACAGAAAACCATTTGAGGAGGAAGAACGAAATGAGGGGACCAACGGTGCATCCTGTTGAAAGCAGTAGGTTACCTAACGCACTGCTGGACCTCATTCTGGACAGGCTGGTGGGAGTCTCTGCTGCCCATCAGCTCACCTGAGCAGCGCGAACGCACCGTCCCCATGAGTCCTGCTGCTCCGGAAGGCGATCTTTCAGGGTCTGAATGATCAACGACCCTCCAGTCTTGGGCTTTTCCTTACCAAGTATCCAAGCATGTTCTACAAATCTTATGTACACAATGCTTTTGATCTGGAAACATTTCAGATCCGGAGTTGCTCTGAAACGGGGACGATTAACTGCAATTCCTCAACAAATTCCCACTTTTAGGCAAATGCCTTATACACTAGGTAACCGGTAAGCTTTTAGCTAATGCATTGGTTGATGAGCAGAGGATGGATGCGTTTTTAACAGGTGCATCTCCCAGGTACACCCACAAAATGTTCAGTCATTCAGGTTCTGGACGAAGCCTGAATCACATTTATTCTATCCATGTCCACTTAGGTGTTAACATAGGGATAAACCCAGGTCTACGGTCCTTATCACTTCCCTGGGTCCAAGGCCCTCCTGGAGACCCAGCACAGCAAGACAAGAGCCTGGGGAAACACCACAACAGAATGACCACAACACCTCCAACAAAGGTAAGTGATCCAAGCAGTTACCACCTTCAATAATCAAACTGCACAGAAAGAAAGAAAGGCTATGCCCAGCTCTGGACACAGGTTGAGGCATATTTATTCTTTTCAAGATGACTGAAGAACGTGGAGCTGGAAATACTCAGCCAAAGGCAGCCACGTCTTGGTGTGGAGGTGTGTTGGTCTGGAAGGCAGGTTATCAAGGCGTGCAGACCTCCCTCGGCACCCGAAGAGAACTTTCCTGGACAAATCACTCAAATTCCCTGGGCCTTGGTTTTCCCAATGAGCAGGCTAGACTAAAGGAAGTTCCAATACCATGTCTGCATTCATCGTCCAATCACCTCCTTGCTTCCCAAGAGAGCTACCCTGTGGCACGGATCTTTTTGTGTTGATCCGTAACACATCCATAGAAAGAGACTGGTTGGCGGCTCATCAGAAAGGCCTCCCCTCTGACCCCAGGTTTTCTCCTTTAGGTGAGGGAGACAAGACCCCCTCCAAAAATCAGTGCCTCGCCCAAGGCTCTCGAGAGTCAAAAAAGTATCCCGGGAAACGGATGAAAGGAGAATGTTCTCTGGGGGAAAATAATCAGATGTTTAAAATAGACCACTTCTTGGCCATTCCCTCTCCTGCTGGATCCACCATCTGCTTGTGTTTAACACAGCACCTTCATATTTTGGTTAACGCTGAGCTCTAGAGTCTGTTTTTACTGCTGACAGAAGGACGGAGAGCAGCATCGAGTTGTGACAGAGATCCACCCCTCACAGCTGAGATGTGAAGCATCACAACACCAGCAGATCTCTCCCTGCCAAGTCCCAACGTCCCATCCCCACATTCAAGGGCTTCGCGAGCTGAGCGTTGTCCAGCCATATCATCCACAAGCCCGCAGCTGGAGGCAGCGCGTGGTGCACAGTCTTCCTTCTCCATTCATGTCTTGCATATGCTCGTCCCCCTGCCCTCACTCCTAAGTGCTGCACAGCCAAAAAGTCCGATTCATTTGGAAAGTGTACGACCATTTTCAAGGGGCTTCCACAAACCTGAGACCTTAGAATTCCGTGGGACAGAAAGCACAGGTGCAGTAGTAGTGTGGTTAGTAAGAAGTACATATTTGATCACTTAGATGACCAGAATAGATTTCTCATATGTTTGGTCTTTGCACACAGTTCCTGGCTTACAGTTCCCAAAACCCTTGAAATTTAAGTAATAAGAGGATAAAGGTGTCTCTTATGTTAGTGAGGTGATCTGTGGACACCACCTAAGGACGGGGGCTTGTGGCGAGGAAGACCAACCATGGGATTAGAAGGTTAAAACTTTCAGCCCCAGCCCTAACATCAGGGAGGGGAGAGGGGCTGGAGGTTGAATTAGCCAATGGCCAATAACTCAGAAGCCTCCATAATAATCTCAGAGAACAGCTTTTTGGCTTTTTGTTGGCAAGCTTGCCTGCTTACAGAACCCTAATGCTCCCGTATGTGGCACCAAGCCAAGTCCCAAGCTCCTCTAGGACAGAAGCTCCTTTGTTTGGGATCCTGCCCTACGTTTCTCTTTATCTGGCTGTTGATTCGTGTAGTTCGTCATACCCTCTGATAAACTCAACGTACCCAATGTTTCTTCAAGTTCTGTGAACCACTGCAGCAAGTCCATGGAACCTGAGGTGGCCACCGGAACCCCCGTCTGCAGCAGGCAGGCAGAAGCACGGGGAACAGCCCGGGCCTTGCAACCGGCATCCCGAGTCTTGTACGACTGAGCCCTCGACCTGTGGGATTCGTGGCTAACTCTGAGTTCTTAGACACCCTCATGGTGTCTGAGCATTGCTTAGTGTTGTGTGGAAGACTGGAATTGGGTCCAAGAACACTTTAAAAGACAAATGTTTTGTTTAAGACAGGTATCCTTAAAGACACACAGCACATGTGAAAGGCCCTGAGATCCAGCCAAGTTAAGGGACTTGGCCAACTCAAGCCCCCAAAAAAGAATGGACCCAGAAACAGAGCTTACTCCCTGTCTAGTGCTCCTTCCGTCCCTCCAAGCCCTATCCAATATTCACAGCCTCACCCAAGGGTTGCAGTCAGTCACCAACACAGACTCGGCCACATTTATTCAGGTGCCTGGAACATGCCGGAGACGGCTGGCCCTTCCCTTGGAATTAGAATCTCCTCTTGATTCCTGCTCTGCTGTCTTAGTTCGGGACTTCCTTTGTGTCAAGTATGACAAGCAGTTCTGAATTGGACTTATCTCCAGTTTCTTCTTACTCCGACTGATTTTTCCAGAGTGCTCACTTCTGGAACAGCTCTCAACTGGGAGTGTGGGCAGCAGCAGAGCAGGGGGAATGGACAAACTAGTCCCCAGGGGACATGCGACAACATCTTGATAACTTTTTCGTGTCCCAACTGGGTGGGGATGGTGGGAGGCGGGGGTGCTACGGGCTTCCAGTAGGGAGAGGTCAATGATGCTGCCGTACGTTATACCACACACAGAACAGCCCCCACGACAGATTATCTAGCTCCAAATATCAATAGCGCCAGGGTTGAGGAACGTTGTTCTAGAGTTATCATCAAAACACAATGACAGCCAAGAACAGAAAACAAAGCCTCATCCCTCATGAAGTCATTCCCCTGCTTAACAACATCCACGCTGTTCCAAGATAAAGTTCATCCAAGACTTCACAGTCTGGCCCAGGTAACTTTTCTGGCCACATCCCCGGCCCCTTCCATTCCTCCTATTTTTCCAAAATACCTCATGAGCTTTCCTATCTGTTGCCCGTGCACATGTTTTCAAATATCTTCCTCCCTTCCTCCCACTGCCCCACCGCTAGTCACCTGCTAAAGTCCAGCTGAAATATTGCTTTTTTGGTTGAGCTTTCCTATTTCTGCTGGCCCGTGCGGCCCCCCTCCCCATTTTCACTAGAATACCTTTCAATCGCACTATGTTCCCTTGTATAGAGGAATCCCTAGGGTAGGAATAAAATACTGGTCTTTAGGTCCCATGCATGTAGAATAGGGCCTGCCAAGTGTTTCGGGGTGTGTTGGCTCAGCGGGTGAACGGGCACGGGCAGACTCCAACACCGTAGATTCTTGCTTCTCCCAGCGCGTAACTACAGCCTCTCTCCCACCAGAGCTGCTAAATATAGTACCATCTAGAGAGCTCACCAGCACAGGGCTGTCACCAGCTTGGGAACATCTGGGCACAAGGACAAGCAGCTTTGTCTTTGAACTCCTGTATGGAGGTCTGACGATGCTGCATTTCTGTGGAGTTCACACACCCAGAGCTCATCTTATCGGTCAGAACTCCTGGTTCTTTGGGATTTCTGGATCCTGAAAACTCAAACTTGGATGGCACAGGTGTGTTAAATGTGGTGTTTTGTGCTTCTCTAAAGCTAAAAGGAAGAAGGCCCAGGGCAAGATCCTTAGCACAGGGGTAGCAATCATAAGGGAGTATCCACCAAGACTTTCCACCAAGTCCCAAACTCCTGTCCTGTCAACAAGGGGGAGCTCAGCAGCTGTCTTCCAGAATGTTCTGTGTCACACAGGCCGTCCATCTTCCATCACTAGGAACAAGCAACTTCTAAAAGGCTTAGGCTAAAGGCAAACAGAAGGACCTAGTCAACACTGAGGTCTCCTTGGCATGACCAGGCCATGTTAATTCTGCAGGGACACCTCTCAAACCTCTCTGTGGCCTCCAGAAAACACTGATCTCAGCCCTGTGGGCACTCCTGCCATGAAGGAAGGGAGGAGACAATTGCCTAGGCAAAAAGTAGCCAGAATACATCGGTAGCTTACATAACCAGAAACCAGTAAAACAAAAAAACAACAAAAAAGGGTAAAAGAGTACTTCTAGTATTTGCCTGTAACCTGTGAGGATCCCATCCAAAGTCTATCACGCATCTTTGCAGGTAGCAAAGCACCCTCATTTATGTAGGAGAAAAAAGCCAACAGTGAATGGTTTATGAGTTCAGGAACTCTAGTCTGAGGGAAAGTTGGAAACCAGGGGGCTGGTGGTCTGAATGTTGGTCCCAGCCTTGTCCCCAGCCGCTATGTGACCCGGGACAAACCACATCCTCACTTCCTTCCTCAGCTTCCTTGTTTGTGGGAACTGCATGTCTTACCTCACAAGGGCATCGAAGGACAGTAACTCCACCCAGACCGTAAACCCCTCGCAGGGGGCCCAGAGGACACTGCCAGGCACCCTGGTGGGACACAAGTCTTCTAAGACACGTTTGCCCTTGGGAAGCTAACAGCACAGTTCAGAAAAAAAGAAAAGTAAACATTCGTCACCAATTAAAAGAAAGAGGCAGGAGCGGAGTTACCAGAGATGAGCACGGGACTGTCTGCTGAGGGCTCCCTGCCTTCGGAGATGCTGAAATGCGAGCTTGCCTCGGCTTGCAGTCCAGGAGGAACGAATCCCGCAGAGAACCCGGCCCGTGTGACCAGACACGGGTGTGAAACCAGGGCGGCTGTTCCAGGCAGAAAGCGCAAGGCCATCCGCTGGGCCGAAGCCAGGGGCGCGAGGGTTTGTGTGGGGACAGGGAAGTCCAAAAAGAGAGGCTGGAGTCGCATCCCAGCAGAGGACACAATTCCTAGCAAGGGCGGGGGGTGGGTCTCACCTAGTCGTTTCGCCAGGAGAAGGCCAGCAAGTCCGAGTAGCTGCGTGGGGAGCGTACCAGAGAGGCCAAGTGCAGCCTCCGGGCATTGTGAGAACGCTAATTGCTATCATTGCTATTCTTGGCACCTAGCGCTGAAGCCCGGTGCCCTGCACAGGGTGCCCAGATGGCAGAATAAAAACATTAAGAGACAAGACAGGCCAGTGAATAATTTATATCAATTTAATCACTTCACAATACTCTGTACCCAGATGAAACTGGCAAGATAAGCCGAAGACTTCTGGAGGCTGAGCAACCGAAATCCAACCAACACGAGCTTAGAAGGAAGAATCTTCCTCTACACAGATGCGCGGGCACAAGCCAGCTTTCCAAGACATCTTGGCTTGCTTGACAGCAGTCCTGCTCGTCTTCCTTTCCCCGGCTCTCCTCCATCCACCCACAAGTGACGGAGCGGCCCCAGCTTCTCACGTAGCTCTCTCCCCACAGCCGTATGTAATGCATACACACACCCCAGTGGGATCGTGGGGTGAACTCCCATATGCAGAACAGTTCTGACCTTTCCACTGAGACCTAGACCCACAGCTCCAACTTCAGGTCTTTGACACCGAATGTGTATTAAAAGTTGAAAAGGCGTAACAGAACTCTGGAATCCCATCCTACCCGTGTTTCTTTCCTAAGTCCTTTCCATCTCCAGCACGTCCCCCCTCACCGTACTTTCCCTTCTCTCTTGGGCTGTTCCTAAACCTTTACCTGGTCTCTGCTTCTACGTTCAACTTCTCACAATCATTCTCTCAACAGCAAAATACAGACCATGTCACTTCCCTCCTTAAACGCTTCCACTCCATCAAGACTAAAACCCAAACCCCTCATTAAAGCTGTCAAACTCTGCCTGTTTCCTCCCCACCATCCCCGCCACATCGCCCAACACACAGCACTCCAGCCATACATGCCTCCTCTCTTTCCTGGGACTTTTGAATTTGCAACCCTTCCCATTCCTCCGTGGCTCTGCCTGGTCATCCATCCCAGCTTAAAGAGGCCCTTCCTGAAAAACCTTCCCTAACTTCCAATTGGCCCTTTCCTATCACTTTCTACCATACCACTGATGGTGTTTTCTTCTTTGTGTTTATCTGAAATGATCGTGTTCACCTCTTGCCTGCTTCCAGTTCATAAATAGAAGTTCTAGTAGGTTAGAGACCTGTTTGGTTCACTGTTACATCCCCAGGGCCTGGTATTTGACAGGTGGTCAAATATTTGCAGAGGGACCAAAGCTGAAAAGATGCTTCACCTGTGCAGGAAGCAGCCACATTCCAGCTGTTTCTGCCCCAGTGCGAAGGTTCAGAAGAGGCAGACGTCTCTGGATTCCATGGGTCTGGGGAGACTTCACAGGGAGGAGGCAGGATCGAGAATGAGGAGACGTCAGGTGCATGCCCAGACACTGAGGAACCCCAGTTTTAAGGATCTACTGGATAGTGAAGAGGGGGGATGAGGAGGGAGGCTGACACACAGGAGTACCAGGAATTTTGCAGCATGGATTAGTTTACCATTTCCCTTCTTCAGATTTTTCGAAGGGAACTTCTGAGCACCATAGTCATCACACCAGGTATTTTCTATCCATGGCCATTTAATCCTCTTAACCCTTCCCATGAAGCACTACATTCCCCAGTTCTATAAACGCAGGGGCTGCAGCCCATAGAAGGCATGCAGCAAAGGCAAAGATCCTAGGATGTCTGAGGTCCTGCCTTTCCAACCACACTACACTGCATTCCCCCAAGACAGACCAAAAGCTCTAGTCTTTTGGATTCAGAAAAGTAGCACCAAAAAGGAGATGACGACAGGGCAGGGAAGACCAAGGCCCTTGTAAACAAGCTGTTACAAGCTATAGGAGTGACAAGCTTTTATCTGTAACATGAGCCCAGGGCCAGAAACCCAGGCCAAAGTCTTCCAGCTCTCCACACTCCTTCCTGCCACTACTACATGTTTCCAAAGATAAATATCCGTGCCACTGTGTGGCTCTACCAGGAAATGCACACCAGGCCAGTGCATGCCACACTGCAGAATCATCAGGACTGGACTTCGGTTCAGCACGTCTGAATGTTCACTGCAATCCGCATCCAAGAGTGCCTCAACCCCGATAACCCCCCACTGCCCTCTCCTGGATGATCGCGTTTGAAAACCAGTCCCAAGTGCAGCCACAGCTCGGAGGGCAGCAGGAGCAAGGTTTGGCAGGATGTTTCTTTTCTTTACTTGCCAAAGATGTGCCAAAAAGCAGCCCTTAGCCAGTGGCAAAGCTCATTTCCTGCTAAGATGCTAAGATTCGCTGCTAGGGTCCTTCCCTGGGCTGTGGGAAGGGAATGGAAAGTGAGGCCAGTTACGAGTTTGTGCACTTAAGGCGGCAGCAGTGGGTATCATCCCACGTTCCATTCCGACACCCTGACAGTGAGGGGCTCTAGGTACCACAGAGGTAGGACCTGCCTCAGAACAATGGAGGTGAGAAGAGGAAGGAGGGAAGGGAGTAGCAGGAGGAGGAAAAAAAGGGAAGAGGAGTAAAAGTAGGGAAAATTACATTAACTCCAAGCAACAGCGTACTAACCAGAGGTAGCCTACCCCTTTCTCTTCAGAAGTGAAAACCATGGGTCAAGACTACAGTGAGCTACCTCAGCCATCCCTTTACTTGGGTGTGAACAGCCTCTGCAGTAAGCAAACACGCACTAAGGAGAGGAAGAAAAAAATCAAGGGTAGGCAATGACCCAACCCAGGATACGTTCAGTTCTAATGCGTGTCCACAGGGCCAACTTTGTAGACCACCCCAGGGGAAAAGGAAAGCATTAGGCACATACACGCGCACAGTCAAGCCTCCCAAGCTTCTCAAAACTCCGACCTTGTCCGGACACACGGGACATCTGCTCTACCCTGCCCGTCCCCATACAACACAGCCACAAGCTGCTCATGTTCCTCGAAGTAAATAAAGTGGGATTCGGTAGGTGGTCCAGATAAAACATTTCCAAAAGTTGGCCATGACATGACGCTCAAGTAGTGTAGTACTCTTCTCCTACCAACTGGCGTGAGCAGGAGTGTCTGGCTAGCTTGAACCACAGTACTCGGCAGCCCAACATCTGCGTCGTTGTCCCTGCAGACTCCTCCAAGAACAATCCGATAAGCAGTCGGAACTCGGAATTGATTCTAAAATTTCATCCAGAATATTCCCAATTAAATAAGTAGCTTGGCAATAACTGTAATAGAACCAGTCAGGACATTAATGTCTCACTTTGTAGTACACTGCAAAATAAAGCAGCCCAAATGGAGAAAACTCACGTTAAAAAAAAAACACAACAAAAAAAAACCCAACATAATACCACAAAATATTTTGGTCATTCTTATTCATTAGAAGCATTCTTAAAATACTCCATTCTTATGCCTATAAGGATGCCAACTGTCTTTATATGTGAGGGGCTACTCTCTATGTAGAGATTATATCCCTAATGAAGTGTCTTTTAAAGAAAAAAATGGAGACAGTCAATGGCAGTAGGATCTCGTTTGTTATAGTTAGTTTATCTTGGCCAAGTTGAAACTACCACCCCACACTAGTGACTGCCACTCTTGTCATCCATTTATTCTGAGTTTTTTATGGTTTTTACTCATTATGAAGTGCAGTTTGAGGACCATTCTTCTATGCGTAAGGTTTATAGTTTCTTCTTACCCATTCTTCTATGCTCAAAGCATAACTAGGGTTTTAGGGGTGCCTGAGTGGCTCAGTGGGTTAAGCCTCTGCCTTCGGCTCAGGCCGAAGGGTCTGAAGGGTCCTGGGATCGAGCCCCACAACAGGCTCTCTGCTCAGCAGGGAGCCTGCTTCCTCCTACCCTCGCCTGCCTCTCCACTTACTTGTGATCTCTGTCAAATAAATAAAATCTTTACCCCCCCCCAAAAAAGTAGGGCTCTAGAAACCAGAGAGGTTTGTTACTTTACTGCATGCCTAACTACAACTAGGGAACTATTTTCCAAGAGAAATGAACCTGTAAACTTGAAGTAGTCCTGGATCCAGCCCCTTACCTCATGCAAACCATGAGGTGCTAACAGGTAATAAGAATATTAAGTAAAATGTTCAATGGTCAAAAATACCGGGAATATTGCATGCCCCACTTATTTCAAATAGATTCATAATGTTTATCTGCACATTAAAAGTTCAACGATTTACAAAAATCTGTTTAATCAGAATTTCTCAATTATACCTAGAGATGGATTTAAAGGAATGCAACACCCTAAAAAACAAATAGTCCAGGGCAGAAGACATGAACAGACACTTCTCCAAAGACATACAAATGGCTAACAGATACATGAAAAAATGTTCAACATCACTAGCCATTAGGGAAAAACAAAATCACAACGAGATAGCACTTTATACCAGCTAGAATGGCAAAAATAAACAAGACAAGAAGCAAATTGTTGGCAAGGATATGGAGAAAGGGGAACCCTCTTACATTGTTGGTGTGAATGCAGGCTGTTACAGCCAATCTGGAAAACTGTATGGAGCTTCCTGGAGATGTTAAAAATAAAGCTACCCTATGACCTAGCAATTGAAGTACTAGATATTTACCCCAAAGAATGCAGACATAGTGAAAAGGGGCACATGCACCCCAATGTTCATAGCAGCAATGTCCACAATAGCCAAACTGTGGAAGAAACCGAGATGCCCTTCAGCAGATGAATGGATAAAGATGATGTGGTTCATATATACAATGGAATATTACTCAGCCATCAGAAAGGATTAATACTTAAACCATTTACATAGACATGGATGGAACTGGAGAATATTATGCTAAGTGAAATAAGTCAAGCAGAGAAAAGCAATTATCATATGGTTCCACTGATATGTGAAACATAAGGAATAGTGCGGAGGACCAGAGGAAAAGAGGGAAAACTCAATGGGAAGAAATCAGAGAGGGTGACAAACTGTGAGAGACTCTGGACTCCAGGAACCAAACTGAGGGTTACAGAAGGGAGGGCTTTGGGGGGGGTGGGATAACCAGGTGATGGGCATTAAGGAGAGCACGCGATGTGATGAGCAGTGGGTGTTATACACAACTAATGAATTGCTGAACACTACATCAAAAACTAATGATGGCCAATTGAACGTTTAAAAAAAAAAAAAAACACCACCACAACCTCTGGAGAAAGATCCCTGTTCCATGAAATACATTTTGGGAACAAATACACGGAGGGAAGAGAAATTCAACAGAAGTACCCTCTCTACCACCTATTTGCTCTGCGACCCCCAACCCCCACCCTAAGTTTTCACATTCCTACCTAAATGTTTCCTCCTAGGACTACTTTGCTGGTCCCTACATGTTACAGTAACATAGCTATTGTTCTCCAGTCAACACACACAGAACCGGAAATCCCCATGACAACCACATACAGGACTGGACAGGAAAAGACGTGCTCACGGTAGCACAGAAGGCAGCATGGCCTGGACTTACAGGGAGAGAAAAAGCCAGAGAACCAAGGCAACAACCTGGGAGCTTGGCCAATAATGGAGTCTTAGACAAAGTAGGAGCACTCCCTTTACCCCAAGTCAATCCATCTCTTCATGGTCAAGGGAGGCTATGCCAGAGTTTCCAAGCTCTAGTATCTGGTTCCTGTCAAACTTCAAATCCTGCTGGAGGAGGTCCTACAGGTGGATGGCACTGATGAATGCTTGGTAGCTTCTGAAAAGTGACTTTCAGGTCCCTGAGCACCTTGGGAAGCAAGTTTCCCTCCAGGTCCCTTTGCCCTTTGCATCATGCTAGGCACATCTGCATGTGCCCTTCCGTCTCATTACACTGTGCTGACAAAAGTGTGAAAGCATGTTTTGATAGGTGTAAAAAGGTGAACATTTCTATTTCATGTCCCAGAATGGCAATACAGTGTAGGTGCACACTACTGGCCCATTAGTATTCCGATGGACATATCCACCTCTATATCACATAAGAACTTGAAAGAGGGCCCAACTTTAGTCACCAGGGAAATTAAAAGCACTCTCCTCCACCAGGATATACACAGAGCAGAACAGCTAAAACAAAAGCAACAAGCACTGCCAAGGATGTGAAGCAGTTGGAGATCTCATACACTGTTCCTGGAAGTGTAAACAGGCACCACCACTTTGGAAATGTATTTGGTAGAATCTATGGCTGAAAAGGACAGCCTCTAGCACACAGCAATTCCACTCCTAGACAGGTACCCTAACATGCATACACACGATTACCAAAAGACAGGTACAAGATTATTCCCCATGGCATTTAATTGCCACTAATTGGAAATAACCCAAATATCCTTCATTGGAAGGGGCAAATAAATTGTATATTTACCTTACAGTATGCCATACAGCTAACTGCAACTAAAAGCAGCAAAGATAAATCCCAAATATAAAGCTGAGTAAAAGGCAGCAGATATACAAATACATACTCAATTATTCCATTTATATAAATGTCAAGAACAGGCTAAGGCAAGCATTGGTGTCAGAAGTGAAGACACACTTGCTCTAGGAAAGGGGAGAGTGACTGCAGAGGCAACAAGGGGAATTCTGGGCATACTACTAAGTCTCGGTCTCCATCAGCACTGATCATAGATGGATTCAGTAGATCCCAGTCATTAAGCTGTACTCTTATGTGTTTTTCCTTAATAGGTGTTTCCATTAAAAGCTCCATAAAAGCAGCTAGTAAATTTTGTATCTGGTTTTAAAATCTCTTCAATATTTGTGTCTCTAATATTTCAGTCCCCCCTCCCAAATATCTAAGATTCATGTTTCAGGAAAACATGCCACACTTAGCCTACAGCTGTTCTTCCTCCCCAGGATTCTGTCACATACCCCCAGGGAGGAGCAGGTGGTAACAGAATATACCTGTGGGCCACCCCCACCCCAGACCAATCACGGTCTTCCTACCTCCACTTGAAAGTTAGCTCTGCCTGATGAAAACCCTCTTCATCCCTTCCTTCTGGGCAGAGCTTCTTCTCTAGCCCCGGGATGGAGCAATCTCATTCTCTTTTAGACACCTGCCAGTCTCCCCTCCAAAGCCCACTAATGGATACCACTTAAATGCCTGCCAACTCTTCTCTAAGGACATTTGTCACTCGCCCAGGTCCCTAGAGAAGCCTGGCCCCAAGAGGAGGCGTGGGATAGGCATGAGCCTCTGTTCGGGCATAATGAGACTGTGTGGGGCAGAGCACCTGCTATTTCACCCTTGGGAAAAGGCCCAGCTGAGGAGTCTCCAAGGGCATGCCTGCTTTTCATTGTGTTGTCTGTGTTGGGGCAGACAGTCCTAGAGAGAAAGAGAAAACAGGGCCATGTCCCAACCAGGTCTTGAAGTAGCTCAACACTATAGTGGTTTGATACCAATGACTAGGTTAACGACCCACAGTTAACTGCCTGCTAGAGACTGAACATTTGTGCCCCCCTCCAAATTCATGTTAAGTCCTAATACCCAATACGATGGTATTTGGAGGTGGGGCCTCTGGAAGGTGATCAGGTCATGAGACTCCACGCATAAGATGCATGTCCTGACCCCAATGGATCTTCCTCGACCCTTCCTCCATAGGACATTACAGCAAGAAGACTGCCAATTAGGAAAAAGGCCCTCACCAGCCACCAAATCCTGGCTCCTTAATCCTGGACTTACCAGTCTCCAGAACTGTGGTAAATCAATGTTTATCACATTGATAAGCCGCCCAGTCTAGGATATGGTTACAGCAGCCTGAAAGGGTGAAGACACGACCCTTTTTCAAAGGCCCTGCATCTAGGTATAAGGAGAAAATGTGAAGGAAGAGGCGACGATCCCCTCCCGGGCAGCCCCTCCACCCAAGCAAATGGAACATGGAGCCCCTCCTTGCTGCTACACCCATTTTCCCACCTGTCTTTTCAGGGCTCTTGAGACACAGCTTGCTCCCAAGCAGACATTTTTATCAAGTATGGTGGGGGGGGGGGCAGGCAGAGACCCAGGGTAACTTGTTCCACAGCTGTCCCCGAGGGTCATGGTTTACAAGAGGCCCGCAGCCCTCCGCGCGCCTTCACAGGCCAGCCACATTCAGAGGGAGCCTCCTGAAGGAGCAGGTGCTAGATTAAGACCATGGGCAGAAAGAGAAGCTGAAAAAAATACTTCACCCAAAGCCTGGTTGGAGTCCTGCTAAAGAGTAACAAACTATGGAATATTTGTTACCTACAGAGCACCACCCAGGTACTAGGATGAGCCACATTCTCAGGCTAAGTGGCCTGAGCAGGTGCAGAGGCACAGCTCTCCTGCCCAGCATGTCGGAGTGTGTCTGTGGCCCAGGGAGAGTCTCTGATGGGGACCTGGCAATTTGAGTCCACTGTCTGCCCATCCCATTCTGTCCAAGGGCCTGCATCTCAGGTCGGGGGCTTCTTTAAAACACCGAAGTTCATTAAACCTAAAATGACCAGGAGCTAGGGGTTAGGAAAATCTCTTTCAGGACTCTAGGAGGCAAGCTGAACTTGGAAGAAAGCGAGGAGTCAGCTGAGGCTCAGTCATGCCTTCCAAGAAAGCATCTCCTGTGTTCTCAAACGGCTCTGCCAGTACTCCCTTCATCCTCCACCTTTCAACACACTGACAAGGCCTGCATTGACGTCAGTCTCTCCAGTGGTTCCCCTCCCTTGACCGGGGTCAGCAGCCCTGGGGATAAATTATCCTGACCCGTGGTCATCAGCGGATCGGCGGGCAGTGCCGGGTGAAGACGCCCCATCCCCAGAGCCTAAGGGACTATCCAGCCCATTCTCCCACACAGGAGGATCCTGAACCCTTGGGAAAACAAAGATCTATTTTTAACTAACTTGCTAACAGCCAACAAAAGCTAACTGATGGCTCAGGAGGCTGCCAGCTTTTCACATTCTCTACACACAGGTGATTCATCCACAAGTGACTGTAAAGGTGGTGGGAAAGGGGCAAAAACACCATGAGAGAAGAACATCCCCATTGTCAAAGTGTACAATCCCTGTGCTGTGACAGAGAAAGCACTCTCCAAAACAAACTTATCCTACTCGGAGGCTGGTTTAGGAGTTTGGAAGGGGTCAATCAGGTACCCTGAGATATAAAAGACTTACATAGAAAAAAAAAGTCATTTCTGGGAAATATTTTCAGTGCAACTCACACTTGCTATTGTGATTCACGCATGAAGGCTTCTCTATCCTCCCTCTGTTTAACCTTTGTTGGGGGGAGGGGGGAACCAACCCGGATTCCAGAATTTTCCGTTGTCTACCGAGAAGCCGCCACGGAAGGAAGCAGTGTTTACGGCTGGTCAGTGGCCCTTCCTGCCCCATCAACATCTACTTCGCGTTCCCCAAAGTCTTGGTTGGAGAGCTTGAACTTTTACCAGAAGGTGATGCGTTTAGTTTAGCAATACTCCCTACTAAAAACGCAAATACACCTCTACGAGGAACGTGGTATGCTGGCAATTCACACCCTTACAACAAATCTGTTTACGGCCATTTGAAGGGAAACAGAATAGTTGAGAGCAGCTGCTCAGAGGAAACGTCTTTAACATGGTCAAGCCAACCTTGAAAATGATGAAGCTCCAGGCCTATGAAGGAACCAAGGGCCGGAGGAGGTTTGAAGAGAGGGCAAACGTAACAAGAAGCAGGCAAAATGCCAGACAGCACCATCCCCTCTAAACCACAAAACACACCCTATAGTTAGACTCCAAGACCCAGGCGTCCCTCAGCCTCACAGAGGAAAAGTACTCTAGCTCAGGTGCATGACCGACCAAACAGGTTGACCAAGAAAGAGCCCCCTAAAGATTTCTAGAAGATAATCCCAAATACATGGTTAAAAAATTTTGTGACCACTTATCAATATCATTAGGGGTCTCCTATACTTAAAATGCATTCTTGAAAACTCAGACTAATTCAAGATCAAGAGTCTTATTCTGGACCCGGCTTAATGCTGGGACTGTAAGCCAAAAGATGAAATACACAACTTCTAGATCATCGATCCTTTCTACCTCAAGAGACGCTGTCTGGCCTTGTCACTGCAGGATTGGAACCTAAATTTCACCCAGATCCCCTCCCCCAACTGCTTTGCCTCCTAAGAGCTCAGCCCTAACTCACAGACACACATTTCGGTTTGGATATGGAAGTCAAAGCTACCCCCCCCCCAATACCATAAAGACTCAGATTGGAGGAAGAAGGTGGCAGCTTAGCAAGCAGGTTACTGAGGACACGGGGGCATCAGAGGACCAAAGATACGAAGACAAAGCGGAGAATTCAATCCTTGTTTGGGAACATGAACCTCACTCTCAATCACACCCTGGAAGGCTTTCCTTCATCTGGCCAACCATTCTGAAAATGTATGAACTCAATTACAAGGTTGCTCCCCAAGGCCACATACCCCTGATGGTGAGGTGGGGGTACCCCTCTGTGCAAGCATCACCCCCCAACCCACAGAGATCAGCAGCAGTCTCTAACTCCTCCATCCTCGGGCACCCTGCTCCAGTCCACTAAAAGTGTGATTTGCAATGTAAAGTGAATTACAGAATATGACTCTGTCATTTCCCTGAACAACTGCCACAGAAGTGTCACAGTGAAACGACTTCAGAGCCAGACTGTCTGCCTCTTCGCTGTGTGGCTCAGACTGGTTACATAACCTCCCTGGGCCTCAGTCTATCATCAGGTCCCTCCGGTGGTGTAGATGGGAGGAGACCAGGACATAGAGTGCAGCATCCTTAGAACAATGCCTGGCATCGGTTACCTAACACCTAGTGGCAAATTTCATCCACTCGAGCCTCTATTTCCTCCTTTGTAAAGGGGGGGGGGGGGCAGGGACAGAACACCTCTGTCCCCTCTTAGTCCTTCAGGATGAATTCTATGTCAGTTCCAACAGAGCAGAATAGTTGTCCTCTATTAGCTTTCTCTTTCTGGGTTATACTCCCTTTTTTTTTTTTTTTTAAACCTCCACGTTAAGCATTTTTGTCGTCCTCTCTGGTCCATTCTGTTATCTGTCCCTCACAGTGGATTGGTAGATAGAAAAACGTGTTCACCGGGAATCTAAAACCATCTGAGAAGGGGACAGGACCCTGAGAAGAAACTGCCAACTCCCTTTCCAAATCCGTTTTTTGAAATCTCTGGCCGAAAGAGAATGATCCAGTTTGGGCTTACATACCCTCAAGGCTGGGGAACTCATCACTCACAGCAGCCCTGGTCTGCTCCCAGAGGCTTCCAGAGTTCTCTATGCTCCTACCTCCTGGGAACTTGTGCCAAGATCCACCTGCCAGAGGACCTAGGTGCTTGCTGTGATGTCGACTGACAACAGAACTAACTGGCTTACAGTTCAGAGGACCTTAAATCTTCCCCTGGCTTGAACAACCCCTCTAAGCAGTAAGTGGGGTAAATATCATTCCATCTCCAGCAAAAGGAAGGGACCGAGGAAGCAGGTCTCTGCAAGTTTAAGGGACAGGCTCACTTGTCCTGTGCAACTGCAGAATCAGGACTAGAACCCGTATTTTCAAACTCACTCCAGACAGGGGCTTTCCAGTCATTTCCACCGCCCCCACACCACCCAGTTCAGAGCCGCGGCATGCCCACATTACCCCTGATATGATGAGAAACATCACCACCCTCGCAGCCCCTCCTGCTTCTTCCGTCTGCAGCATTCATCGTGAGTGGTCAGCGGCCACTTCCCAGCACACGAGCGATGCAACGTGTTAATTAGAAAAACCAAAAGTGTATCAGGAAAAGGATGTGCACATATTTTTTAGAACTTCGTAAAACCCCAGTCTGTAACAGCTAGAGTCCTCACTAGCTAATGACCAGCCCATCTCCACTCCCAGGCTGAACAAAGACCACTGTATCCAGATCCTTTTCCAAAGGGTACCAGCCACTCACCCATCACCACCTTCTTAAAATTACGCGTCCTGTGACACTGAGATAACCAAATTGGTTGAAACTTTAAGTTACAGGGCGATGTAATCACCCGCTGAAGTGCTAAGATCATTTAACACGCGTCGGCCGTCTGTGACAGAGCTGTGGCCCGCGGGCAAGGACAGCCCCTCACAGATCAGACGCCCGCCTCGCTGGAAGCTCCTGAGAAGCCGTATTTCTCATCTCAGCTTGGAGCCTCGTAACAGTTAACACAGGCATGGCAAATGGTCAGAGGACACAATTATCTTACCCATTCGCCTCTCCTACCCCACAAATTGCCATGGCTCCAGAAACGTCTCCGTTCCCCTTCTGTGGGCAGAGTCCCCTTCACTTGCCCCAGGTTTGGGGACGCTGCCGTCTGAGCTGACGCCGAAGCGCTTGCCGTCACAGTGGAGCGGGTGAAGAGCGGGGGAGCCCAGGGTCAAGTGTGCCTGATGGTGCAAGGAGAGAAGCTGTGGCCACCTGCCCTGGGAAGCCGAGGAAAGCAGCCATGCGTTAGCACGAGCACATAGGGCTCTGATCAGAACTTCAAGGTCTCCCACCAAGGAACCTCCCCAGCTGCTCCCAGGAAAACTCCTTCCAGGTGGAAGGTTTCTTTTCAGGCTCTTTGTTATTACTTTTTAAAACTTAATAAATCCTTTTTTACTCTCAGCATACAGGGAGAAAGTCTTGTCCCCATCCTGATTAACAACGCCACATTAATAAAACATTCTTGGATCCATTAGTTGGAATAAATATTTAAGCACCCATGAGGCAGGTGCCCGGACAGCCGCATGGACGATTAAGACAGTCCAGGCACCAGTCCAGCAGACCAGGCCTTCCCAGGGCTTGGCCAGGTCTCTTCAGCCCTCTGGGGTCACGCAGTAGTCTCTTTGGCAGGGATGCCTGTTCAACAACATCGGGGCAAGTCCCCAGCCTTACAGGGAGGCCAAGAGAGATTCTCCTTCCAGAAAGGTAAGAACACTAGTGCAGCAAGCCAGGCCCCAAGCATTATCTTGTTGTGTGCCCCAAACAGAGCCTAATGAACACATGCCATAGGCAGCCACCCCCAATGTGGCTGGAAAGTTATCAATTGTACAAAACTTTCTAGGTTTGAGTATAATGCAATGACATGGGGGAGTGGAAAAACGAGTCAGGTCATCTGTTGGGGGGAGGGCAGGGGGTTCTGATCTCTGGTACAGAAACGTGACCCATCAAATCCCAACTCTTCATTAAGCCTCACTATGTTTACTGCTGTGAACCTCTGGCATATCACGGTTTTTAAAAAAAAAATTTTAAATAGGGTACCTGGGTGGCTCAGATGGTTAAGCCTTTGCCTTTGGCTCAGGTCATGATCCCAGAGTCCTGGGATCAAGTCCCACATCAGGCTCCCTGCTCCTTGGGGAGCCTGCTTCTCCCTATGCCTCTCTGTCTCTCATGAATAAATGAAATCTTTTAAAAAAAAATTTAGATAGGGGTGCCTGGGTGGCTAAGTCATTGGACGTCTACCTTCGGCTCAGATCATGGTCCCAGGGTCCTGGGATCGGGCCCCACATTGGGCTCCCTGCATGCTTCTCCTTCTCCCACTCCCTGTGCTTGTGTTCCCTCTCTCATGGTCTCTCTCTCTAGCAAATAAATTTTAAAAATCTTTTAAAAAAATTTTAGATATAAAATATCGTAGATTTTTATTGTCGATATTTGTAGAGGAGTTAGAGAAGACATCCATATTCCCAACATACAGTTTTAACATTTTACAGCCTATGCCTACTCATTAACAAACTGAGCCACCCAGGCACCCCTGGTAGGGTTTTGTTTTGTTTTGTTTTGTTTTTTGGGGGTTTTGTTTGTTTGTTTGTTTTGAGGGAGGGTGTGCACGTATGAGGAGCAGGGAGTGGGGAGGAGGACAGGGAGAGAGAGAATCTCAAGCAGGCTTCACACCAGCACAGGAGCCCAATGTGGGGCTCCATCTCATGACCCTGAGATCATGACCTGAGCCAATATCAAGAGTCAGATGCTTAACTGACTGAGCCACCCAGGTGTCCCCATTTGGTTTTTAAAAACAAACATGAAGTTACAGTGAAGGGTTCTCTCCTCATCCCAGTGCTCTCCTTCTACCCAGAAGATCGCCATGAGCTTGACAGTGAAGTAACTCCCTCACATCCGTGTCGGTGCACCATGACTGCATGTATACCCATAAATGCACACTACAGTTTGGCTGTGTACTTGCGACAAATGGTAGCATATAGGATACAGTCCGTATTCTGTCCACTCACCACCGATATTGCCCTTGTTACACAGGAACCTGAGGCACTCGTCTCGGTACTCCACTGGATCTGTGTGTGCCACGAGTTATCCAGCTCTCCGACTGCTGAGCCTTGACCATATCCCAACATTACTCAGAATCTACCATGTATGCCACACACTATGCAGTCACTGAAGACCTAAGAAATGAAATTCTATAATTCTCGCCTGTGGGCCAAAGAGAGCAAGCTCCCTTGTGGAAATGCCAGTGTTGGAGGAATCATGCTGACCACCCCAGCAGCCATGGGTCTTTATGTGTAGAGCTCAGGAAGGGACAAGGCTTAGGAAAGGAGCCTAGAGGTCTCACGGCAGATAGGTGGGGGTCAAAGCCACAAGCACAGAGAAGTGGGCCAACATAGCGTGTGACGACTCAGTACACAGCAACACGAAACCTAAACGTCGTTTTATGCCACTAAATGGAGAAGTCGGTATATAGCAACAGAGAACCAGAATAGAAGGTCACTCTACAACACCCCCAGATCAGACCAGCTGGGAGTGATGGTCCTCTCCAGCAAGTCCTGCAAGAGACCCACAACCGTGGCAGGTCTAGTGTGTCTGACAGCTGTGAACATAAGCACATGTTATTGCCTAACACCTTAACTGCATGTGGCCAGGGACACGGCCAGGATTTCAACCTTCTCCCAGCATCCTCAGGGCGCCTTCCCGAGGCTACAGCTGGGTAGGATTCTGAGGTTTGCCAGCAGCTGCCTGTTTATACCCCCAGCTGCTCTGGGAAAACGACTTTGCGCCGAACAGGTGGTTGTAAAGCCAAAGGGTAATAGAATTATATCGCGCTCGCCTACATGTGTCCATCAGCTCTGCAGACCTCAGTGAAAACCATCATGTGATCACGTGAGACCAGCCACAAGGAGGCGCAGGTGTGTCCCAGGGTGGGCGGCCAGCTCTGCCCGAGGAGGTGCATTTGCAGCAGGGAAGGTCTTTTGTGAGGAAAACAGATGCGATGTTACAGGCACGAAAACCAAGCACCCGCTTTCCAGTGGGGAGGAGAACTTCCACATAAACCCACCAAGGAGAAAGTACCGAGGGCCCCAGGAACGTAGGGGACCGCGCCACAGACTCAGACGGGGCAGCGATTCTACCAGCTGGAGAGGTGAGAGCAGCTCTGATGAAGGAGTCACTGGAGGAAGGGCCTGTGAGGACAGGAAATAGGCGTCCTGGGAATGGGATGCTCACGTAGGACACACAGCAGCCAGGCTGGGGCGGACGGGCCCACCTGAAGGCCACTATCGGTTCATACAAAGGACGGTAGGCCTCAGTCTGAATCCTAGCGGACCGGGGAGGATGCTGGGTGCCACGCCGAGAACAGAGGACTTCGCACCCTACACAGCTCCTCAGCATCTGAGCCAGATAAAGGGGTGAGCAGAACGGAGCCTCCAGAAGCTTCACGTGGCAGATGTCTGTGCGAAGAGCTACCAGACACACACGCGACACGCATTCCTTTTGTCACCACCCCAGGCCGCTTAAATAGACGTGGCAACGGCAGGGAAACAAGAAGCAAAGGATTTCAGGCAACTTGAACATCTTTCTAACAAAAAAATGGTGTTCTCTGTTTAACTCCAGGTTAGCTCATGAGGAATAGAAGAGACAGCAATGAAATTCCTTTTAAAAAGCTACACTTTGACACATCCTCTTGCACAACCCCTCGTCCTGCCCTCTTTCAAGCTCAAGTCTATACTTCAGAAATTGTTCAGTTTCCCTAATTACCTGAATTACACATTTGAGCACATGGTCATTTAAAATGTATGCATTCGTGGATGTATAATTTATACCCCCCAGCTTCCAAAAAGGACTTGTGGCAAAGCTATTCATTTCATACTGTCTCTGCCGGTCACCGTTCTGCATACCCATCTCATCTACCCATATCCAGAATCAACTTCTTGGGAAGGGTGGTGTACTATACCTCTTTGATTTCTCCCAAATGCTCACCGACATACCGTGGTAGATTGATTTCTCTTGCCTCGGTAATAGCAATTGTGGCTAAAAGTCTCTATTATGTCCATTATTCCTGGCCAATCACCTGGCCTTCCAGAGGCAAGTCAGCTTTCTTTTTAAGTATCATTTGTTCAAGTTCATCTGAAGCTCACATTGTAGGAACTCTTCTTTAGGGGTTCGAAATATGAAAAACCAACCAACACTTCCTCTGAGGAAAACTTATTTGTTCCCCCAAAATTATGTTGAAACTTAATCCCCAGTGGGACGGTGTCTGGAGGTGGGACCTTTGGAAGGTCATCAGGTCCCAAGTGAAGCCCTTACGCAGGGCTAAAAAGACCAGAATTATCCCCCTCCTGCTACACGAGAATGCAGTGAGAAGACTGGCTGGGCCTTAGCAGACTCTTGGACTCCCCAGCCTCCACAATTTGGAGTTTATAAGCCACTCAATTAGTGGGATTCTGTTACAGCAGCCCAAATGGACAGAAACAGAGGGATTCCAGAAAACACTATCTATAGGATGTTGACTAACATCTCTCATCGGGTTTGCTTCTATATCCATCTAGATCTCAACAAGCAACCTCCATATGCTCTATAAGCCGCATTTACAATGAACTGGTCAATCACCATGACCCCACCATAGGGGGTTTTCTGCTGTACTCCTGCTCCCTTTTTAAAAATCTTTGTTGTTTTTTTTAAACCAAGATTTCAAAAAAAATTTTTTTTAATCAAAGCAGAGAAGCCTCCTAGCATTTTATGTACCGAAGTCTTCCTACAACTGACCTGGCATGTGTTACAATGCAACACCGGGGAGTTACTACCTCTTGGATCCATTCAGAAAGAACCACATTGCCTCACCACTTCCCCTACAACACAGTCCCACATCCTTCTACAGCGTTAAGTGAGGTTTTCTTTATCAACATGCAAATAAGCTGGTTCTAAGTTCTAAATGTGGAACTCAGAATTCACTTTTGCCATAGAAACCATCCTAGAAGAAATAGGTTCCCAGGACAGCCCACACAACCTACATGCCCCGAACAGAGTAAGCCTGCTTCTACAAAGAAGGGGATGTCCAATCAGCTCACAGCAGGTATGTGCCTGGGGACTCTTGTGCCACCTGCATAAGGGAATGGTCCTAAGGGCGGGCCCTGCCTGAAGACATGGAAGGGCACCAGCCCCACCTCTGCCTATGGAAGCACGGCAGCCACTCGACCCTGGCCAAAGGCAACTGGCCTGAGTCCTCTCGTACCACTCAGAACTGGAGGTTTGCAGACGAGTTGCTAACTATCTGGCAGCCCCCCTCGCAGCAGCTCTGATTCACCAGGGAGCATTTGGTGAATGTATGGTGCGTCCCCCCGCTACACCAGGTCACGGTTCTGTAGCACTCCCATCGGCTCAGTCTCCTAGGGTATTTACAAACATACGCGTTCAACTTATTCCCATACCTGCCCTTTTATTCTCAAGTTCAATACCCACAAATATGAAAAGCTATCACTACCATTTACAGATGGCACTTTCATAGTATTCAACATACACTCATCTCATCCCTTAATTCCCACGACCATCCTACGAAGTAGGTGTACTCAGAGAGATTAAGGGATGCCTCTGTCACAGAAAGCGACTGATAGCCCCAAACTTCAGCCCAAACTTCTGCCGCCTTTCCGGGGGAACAGGCTGTGGCTTTCCTGGTGCAGGAGGCCCTCGGGGTCCACAGGCCGCCATTTGTTTGTCAAATTAGCCAACAGGCCCAGAGCCACCTGGTTCACTGCCACACCCTGTTCTACGGGGCTCCGGAGCCCCCGGACTGGTGTTCGGTGTCTGCTCGAAGCTTCTCCCCATTCAAACTCCATTTACATACAGGTTTGTACTAAAAAGCTCCCAAAACTTCAACCACACTAAAAGGGAAAAAGGGAGGAAATTAGACAAGGAAAAGCAAAGTTCTGGCCAAGGGGAGGATGCGCTCGAGCCATCCTCAAACGCCTGAGAAACAAGAGACCCAGTCAGGGCCGCCCCCCGAGGGCCCGCGCGGAAGCACAGCGGAGCCCGCCGCCAGGAGCCTGGGGCTATTTCGAGCCCGTGACTTCACGAGACTCCAGCATCTGTGATGCTTCTGCAGGTTTCTAATTTCAGCTGCAGAGACAGAGTCCAGGAAATGAGGCAGACGTATCTTAGGGCCTGCAGAAACAGAAGAATCCAAATGAATAACCAACCGCCTGCCTTGAAGGGATTTCAAATAAGAGGCTAAAAGATGGGAAGAAAAGATGAGCAGAGGAAGCGGTAGGCAAGGAGCGCAGAGGGGCGGACACAGACCTGAGCTGAGACCTGAAGAAGCATGAAGCCAAGTCACAGTGACGGGCGAGGCAGAAGGCACCACTGGGCCTTCCATCTGAGAAATGAGCAGAAAAGACACAAAGGACTTCAGTGACAGGCCCAAGATTCACACAGTGTAATGGAGAAGGGAGATTAGAGAGCAGAGCTCCTGCTTCTGGTCATTGTTCTAACCTACCTGAGTAGAGCAGGTGCGTTTGAAGCCCATGGTTTGGGCCCAGAGTTAACAAAAAAGCACCTGGTCTGCTCAAAGAGCTCTAGAAGGGTTATAAGGTACCATAGAAACTGTGCAGTTCCTGGAAGGAGTTGGCCAAATGCTTAGCTGGACCCTAAGTTTGAGCTTTCCACGAGGGCGGTATTCAATTTTGTAAAAAGCCACCACTGTGAATGAATGCCAGTGACATGCTGGAGCTCAAACGGAAATTAAGGGGGTAGGAAATGATACTGGAGTCAGTAGGAACAGAACACATTAAGTAGACACTCTAATATTAGTTGACTTACTGAATCACTGAATAAATGTCAGGACTGTTGGGCTCCAAAAATACTTTACTTTCAAGAATTTGAAAGCCTATGCATGACATAAAATTCAGAATCCATAAAGGAAAAAGACTGACATATTTGACAGCATTCATTATTTTTTAAAGATTTATTTTAGAGAGACAGTGTGTGTGAGCAGGGTGGCAGGGGAGGGGCAGAGGGAGAAGAGAGAGACAATCACAGGCAGACTCCCCAGTGAGTGCACAGCCTGGCATGGGGCTCCATCCCATGCCCCTGAGTTCAGTACCTGACCCAAAACCAAGAGTTGGATGGACATTCAACCCACTGAGCCACCCAGGCACCCCGACATTTTTTTTTTAAGGACTCTCCACAAACAGTTTTAAGATCAAATGGCAGAAGAAACATTCACCAACAGACAAAGGTTTACTATCCATTATTTTGGAAAAGCTCCTTCAATTAGGTACAAATTATGAGCAACCTAGAAAGAGACGACTGCAGGAACTACAAAGAGTCAGTCAACATACGAAAAGATACTCCACCTCCACCATGATTTAAGAAATGACCATTAACGGGACGCCTGGGTGGCTCAGTTGGTTAAGCGTCTGCCTTTGTTTCAGGTCATGATCCCAGGGTCCTGGGATCGAGCCCGTCATTGGGCTCCCTGCTCAGTGGGGAGCCTGCTTCTCCCTCTCCCACTCCCCCTGCCCGTGTTCTCTCTTGCTGTGTCTCTACCAAATAAATAAATAAAATCTTTAAAAAAAAAAAAAAAAAGAAAGAAAGAAAGAAAAGAAATGACCATTAAAGATACCATTTTTTTAACCTATGCATTTGGCCAAAAAAATTAAAAAGCTGATGATACCAAGAGGTGAGGAAATAGGAACACGCCCCTGGCTGACAGAACCATAAGAGGATGACACCTGGACAGCCGGCAGCACATGTATGGGATGGAGTCCACAGGGGTGTGGCCCGCAGCATGGTCTGTTGTTGTAAAATTGGAGAACTGACCTAAGTTTCTATCAACAGTGGGGCGGGGGGTTGGGGAGAAAGAGCATCATGCATCATCCCTGTGAGTCTCATAGTCCTGAATAGTAGGGAAGTACATGTGATTTGAAAAGATAATCAAGGTATATTACATGGAAGATGTAAGTTAAAAACATATGGAGTATGTTCCTTGTTTTAAAAACAGACACCTATGGAGACATGGTCTGTGTATGCAAAGGGCTGGTCTGGGAAGTGTATACCAAAACTTTAATTTCTGAGCAGGTGGGATTAGAAGGGAGGAGAAGTGTTGAAAAGGAGGGTAAGGTTAATGAGGATACTCATTTGGTTTTCTGCATCTTTCCTGTTTTCTATCATACTCCTGAACTCTCTTGGAAGGAATTCAATTAAAATATTAAAGATTCCATAATGAAACATCTGGAAAATGGTGGTTCATCCTGAAGGGAAGGAATAAGCCATCCAGGGGAGACTTGCAGAGATGACCCCCCCACCATATACTCTTGCCCCATGACAACACTTTGTGCAAAAAAGAAAAAAACTACCAACAGATCATTGTTGCTTTTATCAAATATTTAACACAGACCGAGTACTCCGGTGTCCTTAGACTTCTTCACCCGTGCACCTGGTACGGAACACATGATGCCACTTGATGCGGTACTAACTGTTAGTACTGATAGTTAACTATTAGATCAACAAAAACTGAAGCCAGGGCTCGCTTCCTATGAACCTGCCCAGCAACAGACACCTGCAGGTTTTAAACATTTCCTGCACAGCCTCTTCCACAGCAGGACCCTCTTCAGCACACCCATTTCAAGAATAAAAATAAAAATGTACTCTCGCTAAACTAACTTCTGCTGTCATAGTCTGCCTGTCAAAGCCATTTATCCTCTGAGGACTGATGCCTTGGCACAGCCAACAATTCGGCCAACGAAGAAGAAGTGAGAGGAATTACTTGCATGTTTCCCTCTTCAGCACACCGTGGCCTACATTTAACCCATGAAGTCAGGGGACTGAAGCAAGACCTTTTTAGCATCAAGACTAAAAACAGGTTGGGGTGCCTGGGTGGCTCAGTCATTGGGTGTCTGCCTTCAGCTCAGGTCATGATCCCAGGGTTCTGCAATTGAGCCCTGTGTCGGGCTCCCTGCTCGGTGGTGGGCCTGTTTCTCCCTCTCCCACTCCCCCCCCCCCCGATTCTGTTCTCTCTCACAGTGTCTCTCTGTCAAATAAATAAATACAATCTTTAAAAAAAAAAAAAAAAGACTAAAAACAGCTTTATTCCAGTGACATTTCTGCTTCTCCACCGGACACAGAATGAAACAGGCAGGCATACATACAGGCCTCCATGAATGAGGACAGGGGTCCTCACTGAGCCACAGACACGCCCATGTCTAGCCTCCTTTGCTACTAAGGCAACCATCTGTGAGGCCGGCTGACTTTTTCCAAAAGGATCTACGATCATCTAAAAGACAAAGTTGAAAGAATGAACCCCGTGGCCTTGGCTGACAAGCTACTTGCTTTAACCACCTCCAAGGAATGTTCCACTGTACAGAGGGCCTTACATCAACAGAGCCACCAGAACTCACACGCCCCGAAGTGAGTCATGCCATTCAAAGCAGTCTTCCAAGAGCCCAAATGATGGCTGTTACGGCTCCTATGAAAACCTTCAGAGGCCTTATTCTTGAGTATATCCCTCAGGGGTAAAAATGTTGTCTCTTTAGTGAGAATGGAGTCATGTGGAGGTGTGAGTAGGTCCCAAGGTAGGTCCCACCCACCTCTGATTCCTAAATATTCCTAGTACCCGTCCACTCTCCTGGTCACCAAGCTCAGAACCTTGGAAAGGACTTTCCTATGCCTCCACACTCAACAACTAGATGACCAAGCCATGTTCTGTCCAAACATCTGAGAATGAAGGGAAGCATTAGGTGGAACCATAAGAAATAGCCCCCACTTGGCCATTTCTGACCTACAGAAAGGCAGCTTTCCATGACTCACCTATACCAGGTCAATATGCATGAAATAGGCATTTCTGGGACCAAAAAGGACCTGTGGTCACCCAGCATCAAAGCCATCACCAAATCCTTTCCCACCTGCCTCCCCCACCAACTCTCCCCTGCCCCATGGGAATCTTCTCGGTCCAAACATTTGCTCTGTTCCTTTCAATATAGGTTGGTGACTGGCCCAGTCTCTCTCTAACCAGTCCTGCCAGGAGCTAGTAGATCCACCTTCTTCAAAACACCCACCTGGTGTTGCCAAGGTTCAGGAAGGATCAGTGCTCCCAGAGGCCCTTTGAGACCAAACATCCTAGGCTGTTGTTTAAGGCCTTCTGGGCTCAGACTCTCCACTGGCCGTGGTTTCTTCTCTCTCTCTCAGCCTGACCTTTAAGTCCTTTGCCACTGGCCTGGGCACACTGAATAGCCTTCAGAAAGAAAAACAGAAACGAAGACAAAAACTCCAATCCCCTCCCCACACTGCCTTGCTTTCCTGTTCCTGCCGGGGCCCAGCACTGCACTCTATACTAGTTCCTCAGCATGTTGCAATATACCAACTACAGCCAGACACCGTCTGCTCTCTACTCCTCTGGGAAGCCCCACAGAGCCAGCAGACCCTGTGGCCTCACCTAGCACCCACCCACAGGGCCAGTGTGACCAGGCACTGTCACTGCCCCATGTAGTTAAGCCAGTCAAATCAAATTACTCGATTTCCTGAACAAGCCAAGTAAATTTCAAAATCCTGCTGCTGATATGGTTCCCTCTTCCTGAAATGTTCCTATCCCTCCCCTATCTCATCCTCTTGAAATCCTCCCCATCCTTCTTAAGCCTTCTGACTTTCCTCCTGCACCCATTCCCCACAGATGAACCTTGCAAACCCAACCTGCCTATTTCGGGGCATGCCAACACATCTGGCTGGACCCAGAGCTATTAATACACTTGTCTCAACCCAACTGAAGGCCCCAGGAAAGTAACCCTAACCATTCTTTTGATTCCCAGAGCTAGGACACTACCTAGCCCAACCAAAGCATTCAATAAAGACTGAGTGATACAGCAGAAATCTGTCTGGTCCATGTGCAGCTTATAAAATGGTTGGAACACAATCCTAAGAGAATTTCCAAAACTTGAGCAATAGCAGTGTGGTCAGAATATTCCTAAAGTTACTTCATCCAACAATAAAACGTATCCAGACATGCAAGTTCTGATCTGTGTGTTAACAATTCCATCACTGTACAGTAGCAGAATGTGGGGCTTATTTCTCAGGCAATGAGCATGACGGCTGTGTAGACAGAACAGGCAAAAAGTCTTGGTTCCCCATAATGTATCATCAAATGACACAAGCCAGGTATCAGAGGAGGAGAATCAACATCTAACACAGGTCCCGAGCCTTCGCAAGGTCTAGAGGCAAACCCATGACAGTTCATGAAGACCAGGTGCCAACAAAGAAACCAGGACAACAGACCACAGACCCCAGGGAAATCAATATTCAAGAGGCACAAAGAGGGCACAGTGATAGCAACAGGAAAGGAGACAGCAGGACTTGGGATTGGACTTGGACATCATGAGCCAAGAAATGGATATGCAACCTTAAACAAAGGGGAAACTCCATGCTGTTTTTGCCAAAGAGGTGAGTAGAGTGAGCCAGGAAAAGACAAGACTGACCAGCTTCCAACAAGTCCAAGAAAGAGACCAACTCTCAAGATCAGGGTCAATGACTCACTGCAGTGAAGATATTTCACACTCCCCCACAGTGTAGTTTGCTTGTACCTAATGTTCTCCAGCAAGCAGGACAATTTGTTTGTTTACTTAGGACTATTCTTTGAGTTAATACTCAGATTCATGGAGAGAAACGGACTTCAAGCAGCGTAGTAGCTCATAGGTGCTCTGCTCAAACGGTTTCCGGACAAAGGTGCCCACTGGGAATTACTGCTTCAGAGTTACAGGCTGCAAACCCAGGCACCATGTTCTCTGGATTCCAATCAAAGCAGAACATTGATGTTAGATGTTCCAGCCAAAATGAGTGGTGACACAACCACCAAGTACCAAACTAGTCATCATGAACACAGAGACGAGAGAGACACAAACCTCACTCTAAGTAGCCCGTAAACCACAATTAGCTTCAGAAACACGGGACTACTCAACTGCGTGGCAAAGATTGGAAGTACGATAGCGCGGGAGTGTGGCAAAGGCTGCCAGAGGTGGTAGGATTTGAACTGAAGGAACAGGCAGCAAAAGGCTTAGAAACAGGAAGGAACTAATGTCGACGACTACCAAGTAAGCGCTCTAGGAGGATCCAAGCAGGGAGTGCCGACCGCCTGCTCTTGGGCCAAAGGTAACTGAGGTATGAACAGAAGACCATGGAGGGGTGGCTCATGGAGGAGGGTGGGTCAGACCCTGCACCTTGGACTCCCAGACCAACTCCTGCCATTCAAGCCAACCCCCAAAGTGCCAAGGCCATCTGTTCCCTCTCCCAGCACCCAGCTCTTCGCCTATATTGCCTATCTTGACCCTCCCCTGAAGAGAGAGAGCAGCGGCCTCTGTAGAAGCAACCCCAGCATGGCGCGGAGAGCAGAGTGACCCTCGCCTACTGCTCTCTGGCTTCAGTACGAGGTCCCCGTTTCATGTCGATTTAACCCATCTTCTCTGAAACCAGCAGAGACAATCCACAATCCCAGCACGTCTCAGTCCGGAGTTCCTTAATGAGGTGTGAAGCCATGCATTTCCAACTCAAGACCCACTTATGTCCATCTTTCGTACCTACTGCTCCAAATAAAAATGCAAATAAAAGGGGGGGAAACCCCACCTCAAACCAAAAATGCATGTCAAGCAATAGTGGGAAATGGGTTTGGACAGAGAATGTGGAGGCTTCTCAACATAGGACACCATTAGTAGTTCCAGAGCAAGTCAGGGACACATGAAGACTCTGCTTCGGGACAGTTTGTCCAGCAACAGTGGCACACACAGGAGAGCCCTGAGAGAACACAAGTCAGACACGGTGCCCTGCTTCCTTCCACTCCCCAAGGTCTGGTCTGGCTGCAGAGCTTCCTGCCATGCCTCTTAGCAAAGTGAAACGTAGCCATCTCTTGGGACGCTCGCTGCCAAGTGCTCATACCTGGAACACAGCAACCGCGCTAGAAGTGAGAGGTTCTCAGCCAGAGATGATCTTGACCAGGAGACGGTGAGCAAGGTCAAGACCTTTTTGGTTGAGCTGTGAGCGGCTGTTAAGCGGCAGGGATGGAGCTGTACATCCTTTCAGCAACTGTCCCCAAGTGCCTTCACAGAAGGGGCAGCGGAGGAACACGAGGTTATCTCCAGTTACTTCTCCCTGCAAATCCAGTTGGCTTCACAGATACTAAGAGCCACCCAACATTAGACATGGTAACCTACCCCCTACTGAAAGGGCTAACGCGGAACAGTACTCAACAGCCGTATGTGCCTGCCATGAGCTTATATGCTCGCTGAAAACACTGGACACAGAGCCAAGCCTCCCTAGTCCACACGAGTGTCCTAAAAGCACCTTCAGAGATTTACCTCCCATAACCTGTTTGTCATCTTCCAAGCTCAGAGCCACGACTCACAGCCCAGGTGTTTCCCCATAGCCGTCTGGAATCTGCTAGAAGAGTAAAAACACCACATGCAGGGGTGGTCCAATGGCAGCACAGAGCTGATTTTCTATCTTCGCACATCTGTTTGGATGTTCACTAGAGTAAATTCTTAAATGACTAATTCACAGTTTCACTTTGTCATGGTTAAAGCGAAGTATTTTCCTTGACATCTGCTTCTGCTAAATCAGGATCTTTTTTTTCCTCCTGAGCTGTCACACTAAAGACACTCAGCGTGATGCCTCATGCTGGTTCTGTTGCTTGAGCGAGGTCGGGAGAGTGCACCCTTTCAGGCCTAGGAATCCCAGCTTCGCTGAGCATCTAGTAAGTATCTACTCCTGTAGCAACAGGCCCACTACCAAACAAAACCCCAGATCCCCGTGCAACAGAGCTATCCTAGTCAAAAATGGCCGGCATGGCATGAAGGGTACCGATCACCCTCCGGTTCATGCCTTATTCTTCCCCCAAAGCATGGGACACTGACTGGTTAGACTCCAGGATGCTGACTATGACCAGGGAGGGCATGGCCATTGGGGTCCACAGCTCACACACAGTGCTCTTCCCTGCTCTCCGCCTTGTCTTCCAGGTCTAGGAATCAGCACACTGAACCCGAGCTAGAGTCTTCAGGTCCGGGCCCTTCTGCTCTCCACCCACTGTCTGTGCTCCGTAAGGGACAGCCAGAGACTGGATGCCAGAGCACGGGGAGACCCCTCAATATGGATGTGGCCCGGGGGAAGCTGGGGCCAATTCAGGCCCCATGAAATGATTGTTCCAAACCCAGAACTCTGCTTTGGAAGCCAATGGCCTCGGGCCCACAGATGTAGTGGAACTTTGTTGACTATGTGGCAACTGTTCCCTAAGAAGGCCTGAGGGAAGACAGGTACTTAGTGAGGCAGTACTCAGGTACGCTTGGGTGCTTATCTATCATCTCTGTACCGTGTAATCTTCACCGGAAGTCCTAAGGCAATCTTCATTGCCATATATGACATTAAAAAAAAAAAAAAAAAACCCTGAGTATTAACCCCGGGGAAAGGAGATAACTCAGAGCAGGACTGCAGCCCAGCTAGAGAGAAGCCAGGTAACAACCTTCCCCAATAGCCCAGCATTGCGCAGACCCACCGAGAAGCTGGAGGAGGGTGACAGCAAATCAGGAATGTAAGGCAGAGGAAGTCTGCAATTAGCTAACGCCCTGATGCAGGGCAGAAGCTGCTCCAGCCCCGTCCAGCACGGCCAGCAGGAAGGATCCGAACCCAACTCTTCCAAGTTAGAGTCCAAAGACTAGGAACAGCAGTGGCCCCTAGGGGCTGGTCGGAAATGCAGAATCTCCCATCCAGCCCCAATGTAGAAGGATTTCCAAATAAAAATGTCCCCAGCTGTTCTGCATGTGCATTAAGGTCTAAGCAGCTCCCCAAACCACCAGGGCAAAAGTGTTATATGAACCTATGGCAGCCAGAGTTTCTCAAATCCCTTTCTTTCCTCTCTCCATTTTCTGTTTCAGCTCCTAAGAGACTTTTCTGCCCTCTCCAGAGAGTAAGGAAGTAGTTTTTGGTATATGCCCCGAAACTCATCCCCCCCCCCCCCCCGAACAGCAGCAGCAAATTCAGTGGCCTGGATGTTATCAGCAGGTGTAGTGATCATGCACTCAAAACAGGCTCTGTCTTGTCCTTTCCTTCCTGTTCCAGCCCACCCCTCCTTCCTTGCTCTGCCTGAGCTCAGGGTTGCAGGCTCACCCTGGGCTTCCAGCCTCCTCTGGTTCACAGATCTGCCAGCCCGCTTTTTGGCATAGAGCCAACTTGGCATTTCGGCAAAGCCATGACCTCAATTTACCCAAAGGACCTGCGTTTCACAGAGAAAGGGTGCTGTCTAGCCATTCTTTAAGCCACTAACACCTCAGTCCCCCCCATTTCTAACTCGTTTGCATGGATACTCTGTCAACCCAAACCACGGAGGCAGGGAATGGCCAAAGACCCTCCACAATCTGACCCTGCCTGGAAGTTACATCAACATCTCACAATCTTATCCTGTTCAAATTCCTTAGTGTGGGCTAAACCCCAATCCTTTTTTCTTTATAAAAGATCCCAGTCAAACGCCTAACAACTTTTTCTAACATTATGTCAGATCTTTTTGAGATTTAATTGATCCTAATAACTTGCCATCAAGAGCATGGAGTTCCAAATGAGTAGAACAACCAGGAAGCATCATTCCAGAACAGGGTTTACCCATTATGCAAAATGTAATGACAATCTCCTTGAAAGTAGCCATTTTGGGGGGAAAAAAATGCTTTGACTTCATTTAGATCACTTCAAAAGGTTATATAATTCAGTTGTTTATATCTTCGTGGTGGTTCTTAGCTTTCTTTGGGATTAAGAACAATGTTCAAGTAGTGTGGGCATCAAGACCAAAAGATATTTTGGAGGTGTCCAACAATGGAACCACCTCCTCCCTAATATCACTAATATTACTAACAATGAACTTCTGACCATGCTCTTGTAAGTGACAGCTAAGTCAATATAAATAAATCTCCATAGACTTTCCCAAAGTTTGAAAATGACAAACACTTCTCATCCTTTGATACTCAACTTATTTGTGTAGCATTAGCATTTGGGTCTTTTTACCTGGCTCCCCATGAACATATTCCAAGGATCCTATCAACTGAGTGCGCATCTGTGAGCAGGCACATACAGACACCCTTCAACTGCTAAGACATCCCCACGTCTCCAGGTGGGTGGAACCATCACAAGCAAGCCTAGAACTTCTGAGGCACCGAGGAGCAATGGAGAGATTATTCTTCCTTCTTTGCCTCTCATCTCAATTCCAGTCCACTTGATTTGCTTTTGCACTCTGCAATTACTTAATAACCTTGATTCCTGGTTTCCCTGGAAACCAGCTTACAACCAGAGAAAATGTTAGGGGTATACAAGTATCTAACATTTCTGAATAGAGGCTGCAGGTTCCTTGCCTGCTCCTCAGAGGGCCACACTCAGGCAAACAGGGACCGAGAACAGAGGTGGGCAGTGGCAAGCCACCAGACCCTAGCAGGACAGCCAAGAGGACTTCCCACATCAAGCTGCTATTCTGGAGTCACTAGCATGAGCAGCAGCACCTCCAAGAGACTGCATCTGTGGAATCCAATCTTGACTCCCCACAACAGCGGCACAGGCCTGAGGAGTCGCCCACTGTGGAAACAGGTGGCACCTAAGGACCCTCTGGAAGGAGGAACGGAATGAAGGTACTTGACTTTTCGGGACAGCTAGGATTTGAAAAGAGAGACAGCAAGAAGGCAACCCAGATGACACACCATGTTTGAATCCTACACCTATAAGTGGAGATGGTCCTTTTCGGTGTCAAGAGGTGCGGCCTGAAAACCAAGCCAATATGGTGATAGGCTGCCATGTCATCAGCATGCCAGGCCTCTGCAGGGCCCTTGGGGTCAAATCTTACCCAGAGACTGCACAGATGTGGACTCTGCAAGTACCATCTAGCATTGTTAACCTTCAAGCTGGAAGCATGTGGATCAGCTCGCTGCCAGAACGCACAGTCAGTGCGAGCAATCACAAAAGCCAGAGCCGCGCCACCTGTGGGCGGGCTGGCACCTGCTGGAAGAAACAAAATGGAGCCCTCTGCGACCACCAGCACTCACATCAGGAGGACTCAAGTTGGGGTCCTTGAGGATATCTGGTAGCAAGAAGTAAAAGACTTCCTTCCCTTCTGGCGTTTAGGAGAACTGTTTCACTGCAGAGTAAGGACACAAAAAGGCCATCAAGGTAAGAATGTGGACCAGGATGAGGCTGTTGGAACCAACAAGACAAAGACCAGTCACTAGCAGTTGGGCATAAGCATGGTGAGAAGCAGCAAACGGCTGCTGGTCCCAAGGCAGAGACCGGAGCGGGGCAGACAGCCAGGAGGACAGAATTTGGAGGGACTCTCAGCTGCAAAGATCAGACAGACGAAGTCAGAATGTCATTGTGGTCTCAGGTCTTGAGCGATTATTTTCCCCAAAAACAGTGTGACCACGAACCACAATCTCCTTAACCTGCACACTCTGGACCAGATCCACCAAATCCAAGAAATGTGGGAAAACCTACACCTTAGCCCACCTCAACAAGTTGCAAAATTCCATTTTTTTTTTAAAGGTTTTATTTGAGAACAAGGTAGTGCAAGAGCATGAGCAAGCAGCAGCAGGAGAAGAGGCAGAGGGAGAGGAAGAGAGAGAAGCAGACTCCCTGCTGGGCAGGCTTCCGGGCTCAATCCCAGGACCCTGGGACCATGACCTGAGCCCAAGGCAGATGCTTAGCAGGTAGATGCTTAGCAGACTGAGCCACCCAGGCACCCTTGCAGGATTCCTTCTTACAACATTCTTGAAAAGGCAAAACTATAGCAATGGAGAACAGATAAGAGGCTGCCAGGTTAAGTTAAGATCATTACAAGCGACTGGGTTTGCGGTGTGCATTTTTCTGAAGGAAAAATGGTTCCATCCAATTTCAAAGCGATATGTAACCTCCCAAAATGGTTAAGAAAAACCACTGCGTTAGAATAACAAAGGCACAGGGCCTTGCATAGGCCACTCTCATCTGGAGCCCTGTGGGGCCCATCAGTTAAGGGCAAGCACCACCCCAGGCCTCCCATGTCAGCTCGTCCTGGTGATTCTGGTAGAACAGAGCCCCCGGCTGACTCCTTAACTGGCCTCACTGCCACCCTCTGCAGCTGTTGTTCATAGAATCAACTGCAGAGGTAAACCACCAGCCTGTCTTCTCAAAATACTCCCTTGCTTCTCTTTACCACTTGACCACTTACATAAGGAACATCTGAACGACCAGGCTAAGCTTTGTCTATAATTGAACTTCATAAAGTTCGCACTGTTTTTGCATCTTGCTACTTTTCTTCTGCATAAATGGCGATCTGTTCATGGCACTGTGTGTAGGTCAAATTTGTTTTTGAGCTAGTTGTGAGCTAGTCCGTTGTATAAATACAGTGTTTCGATCTACTTTAAATATTGAAGGCTACTTCACCCATGTTTTAACAACATTGAATCAACGGAGTCCACTTGATTTCATTAGGGTTGTAATGAAAACATGTGCACCAAAGACAGAAAATGACAACTCCTCTAAGCAGCCTTCACTAGCTTGACGTTTCTAAAAAGCTCAGAAATGAGAAACTGTGCAGATGGGCCTCCTACTAACATGAATCTTCAATAACCCACCACACTGCTTTAGGGGGCATATAGCAATCGTCTAGGGTCCTAAAAATAGTCTTGCTCTTTGCTAATAATCTGAATCAGTACTGCTAATGTTACTAAATATGTCAACAGAAATCGTGAATACCTTCCCCCTAATTAGCTCTGAATTATTCAAGTCTAATATGAGGCTACACATGTTGCCTCTAGTAGAGCTGAGCTGTGGGGTAAAACACTGTCCTCTCATGCAATACAGTTCCTGATGCTAGGACTTTGTCCTTTCTGACCAAGGCTCCACAAAGAATAAAATCACGGGGCTGATAAGCCTGAATCTTGCTACATGCACCAAGGCTAACAGATTACTAGCGCTAGGAAGATCCTAGAAATCTGGCTCGCCCCTCCGGCTCCCAATCCACAGCTTTCTCTATGCTGTAAGAACAATGAGAAAGTTCCTAAGGCCAATACCCTAAGGGAGGGCACTTGACAGCCCCATCACAGTCAAATGACAGACCACAGACCTGCTCCACAGAAGTAGAACTTGTTACAGGAGAGAGAGAGAGAGAGAGAGAGAGAGAGAGAAGAATCATGAATACTAAGCTGGACAGCCAAGTAGGGAGAGGAAGAGCCATAAATTTTGAAAACTGTCCCCTAAGAGTTAAGAAGTCCTGTATACCATGCGCCCCAGATCACTAGCTGGCCAGCCTTGCCCACACCTCTCTACTGGTAGGGACTCGGGCAGAGGTGGCAGTGCTCCGGGGACAGAAGCATGGGTCCCGGCCTCCTACCAGTGCTAACATTGCAGAGAATTGTGTCAGAGCACCTGCTGCATGTCACATGCCCTCTACACACCAATGTCAAACCCCAGAAGGTTCTTACAGGCATCGGAAAATTAGAACAGGTAGTGTCATGGTCCTGCTCGCAATTTTCCACTGGCTCCTGTCCAAGAAGTCTAACGCCCTGTGGTAGCCTCCACAGCCCTGCACAGTCTGGCCCCCTCTAACCAGCCCCGGACATCCTACTCCCTTCAGCTCAGCTCCCGCTGCAGCCTTCCTGTGTTCCTCACAACTGCCAGGCCTCCCCTGACCCCTCAAGCCTGGGCACTTGCTCCCTTTGTCTGGAAATGTCCTTCTGCCCGAAGGACAGCCATGCTGCTTGCTCCCTCACCTGCTTCAAGCCTTTGCCCAGAAGTCAATTTGTCCACACAGCCTGAACTACTACCATCACCCCCTTCCCACACTCCGAATTTCCCTTCTCTGCTTCAGTTTTTCCTCCCAGCACTCCACAGTGCCCCCCCCCCCCACAAATAAAGACTATCTTGTTGGTCTCCCTCACTATTCCTTCTAGGAGCTCTGTATGGGCTAGAACCAGCCACCACCATCTGCTCCAGGCACCCCCAGCAGCTGGTATGCACCCAAGTGTCAGAGAATAATAGTGCTTCCTCTCATTTTACCCAAGTGGGGATACTTAACTGGCAAGATCAAGCACTTCTGCTGACCACACGTTACTGAAGATTTCCAGAGCTGGGATTTGATCCTAGATCTGTGGGACTCCAAAGCAGTGCTCTGAATGCGCTCAGTCTCTTGGGTCAGTTAAATGTCCTGGGTTTTTTAAAAATTTTTGTAAGGTTTTTATTTTGTTTTGTTTCAAAGATTTTATTTTTATGTCATCTCTACACCCATTATGGGCCTCAAACCTACAACACTGAGATTGAGTTGTATGTATGTTCTATGGACTGAGCCAGCAGGCACCCCGTGAAGTTTTTATTTTAATTCCAGTTAGTTAACATACAGTATGATATTAATTTCAGGTGGACAATATCGTGATTTGACACTTCCATACAACCCTGTGCTCATCACAAGCGCTCCTTGATCCCCATCCCCTATTTCACCCCCCCCCACACACACACCACCCCTCAGTTCTCTGAACAGTCTGCTTCTTGGTGTCTCTCTCTTCTTTCCTTTGCTCATTTGTTTCTTAAGTTCCAAATGTAAGTTAAATCTTATGATACTTGCCTTTCTCTGACTTATTTCACTTAGCACAACACTCTAGCTCCACACAGGTCACTACAATGGCAAGCCCAAGTGTCCTTCAGGTGATGGGTAAAGATGAGGTATATCCATGCGGTGGACGATTATGCAGCCATAAAGAAGAATGAGATCCTGCCTTGAGAAACGTTTTCTTATCTCTAAACATGTGTCCCTCAAACCATCACACACTATAAATGCAGAACTCTCAAATACAGAGCCCAGAAGATGGAAGGAACCGAGCTCTTACTCCATTAGTCAAGGATTTCCAAAAAGATATTTGTAGCATGGATTGAGGAGAATAAGTTTGTTTTAGGGCTATTTAACCACCTGAAAGATCTTAGTGTAGAATACAGATCAAAAAATATATACGAACAAACAAAGCTAATAGGCAAAAGGTAAAAACACAAAACCAAACACGAGTTCAGATGAGAAAATGTTTTACTAAACACAAACATCAGAAAAAGATCCGACATGATACTGCGCTATAAACAGAATCACAGCAGATATGAGAGCTACTTGAAAATGGTCACAGTAATGAGATTGCTACAATACTGAGATTTCTTTTTCAGGATTATGTCGCATATTCCCTCTGGAAAGGTTCTGTTAACGTTTTCGTTCTTTGGCAGTGATCACTACGGAAACAGTGGGGAAATAAAGCATAAGAAAAGAAATACTGCTCAAATTTGATGAGCTCCACGATTTCTAAAGTAGAAGTCGAGGCTGTGCCTTCTCTTCTCGACATTGTTGACCCCAGGGTTTAACTGCTACCAATTCATGAGTTTTTCGTGAGGCCATCTCTAAAGGTGTCACTAGTGCCATTTATAATCAGGAGCATTTCTTGCTGGAGAAGTCCAGTAAGTTCAACCAATTCTCTTACCAAAGCAAATTCTATTCACAAAACTGCCAAGTTCCTCTTCTGCAAAAGGCACTGCGCAGTTAATTGTTAGTCACAGACTGAAACAGGTATGTACCCAACTTCGAGATCATGATTCAAATCAGTAGGCAGAAGACGAGACCCTTCTGGGTCTCATTCTCTTTGCACGCTCCAAACAAAGTTCTCCAGACGGAATTCCTCTTTCTCTCAAATACAGGCTCCCTGGACAAAATTAGTTAAGCCAGAACTCAAGAGAACCAGAGACCGGCTGAGAACCTGATCTTCGTTCAGCGGTCAGTCCTAACTAAGATCTAGAAAAAGGCCATGATGGTTCCTTCCATTGTCACGTGTCTCACACCATATGGCCATTACCACCAGTAATTAAGGTTCTGCAGTTTGTGCTAGTCGAGTTAGCTCATGAAGGTCAAACTAAGTTTACACACAACATAGGATGGTGGCATCGAAGTCTCAGCCTTCTAGGTCATCCCTCTAAACTTCTCAAAGCCTGCCTCCTACCAACTCATCCCCGCTTCCTAGAGGGCAACTTGAGCACACACAAGAGTCGCTTGGAGACACGTTTATGCAGCACCTACTATATGCTGGGCAGGCTCTAGGCACTGGGGTTCCACCAGAGGAAGAGTCAAGGTCACCGCACTCATGCAACTCATGAATGGTCAAGGGGACAGACAAAATCAGACACAGGAACCTGCTGCAAAGAAAAGTGTGATGAGGGGCTTGGAAGCAACCCAAGAAGGGGAACCCAGACTGGGGCTTTAGAGTAGTCAAAGGAGGCCTCTCCGAAGGGTGAGCCCTGAGAAACAATGGAAGTGAGGAAGCAAGGCCTGTATATTGAGTGGGGGAAAGCTTAACAACAAAAAGATCGGAAGCTCTTCTCTAGAAGAACTGGAATGGGTCTAGGAATTCACGTTTTTAATAAACCACCAACACAACTGTATCACAGGTGGTCTCAGAGCCTCACATTGAGAAACCTTGCTACAGAATAAACATGGAGTTCTCTGTACACAGTGATGACAATATTGACCCAAATTACTGCACGAACACAGAGCCATCCCATCAAGAGGTAAAGACAGGGCTCCTACGAAGCCCGCCATCCACCCAACACCCACCAAACCAGGTTCCACAGGCAGACACATGGTAGGGGCACCCATGGCCCTTGGCTTGGAAACTCCACGCTGCCCTGAGCAGCCGGCCACCACCAGCCAGGTCTTCCTCTGAGCACCCACTATGCGTGGTACCTAACATGGTTGATCCCCCTTGTGAAAATCTCTGTCTGCCCCACATAGCCTCAGGCCCTTTAGGTCCCAATATACCCTGTGCCTGTCTTCCATTATGGCAATTAACACCTCCACATACGCACGCATCCACACACTGAAGGTTTCTAAACTAGCACAAAGTAGGAGCTCAGTAACTTTTTGTAATAAATAACAATGACTAATGATGATCTTAGAATCCCTTGTTGGAAAGACTTATGAAAACGAAGCAATTTCCAACACCCTCCAGTGTAGCGACTTCCTACTTCCACTACAATAAAGTTGTATTAAAACAAACTGGGTCATTTATTTCAATGAGGCATTCATTAATGCAAGACGATCATCAAATCTCCAACACCCAAGCCTATCACCAACATTAAACTTTCAAATAGTTTAATTAAGGTTACATGGAAGCTCAGTGACTGCTTATGAATAATGTACCACTAGAGCCTTTTCCCATCACCAGGATTCAACAGTCCCTCCCGCCCCAAAGATAGAGGAAACTGATTCAGTGGTCCCCTTCGCCCCCACCCCAACCACCCACACTGAATGTATGTAGGCATTTTTGAAAGCTCCCATCCAGTCTCCAAAAAAAAAAAATCTGCTCACCTCTGGCCAGCCTTATTCTAAATACTGGGCAGAAAACCATGAACAGGGCACACAAAAACACCTGTCCTTGGAAAATTTACCATTCTAGAGCATTTTTAAGAGGTACTTTGACCTAAAACCAGAAGCCTGATCTGCTGTCCCTCGAGTCCCTGATGCCTTCCTGCTATGACAAAAAAAATTTTTTTTTTTTTTTTACCAACTTTACCATGGGACTTGCCATGATTTGGAGGCAGATAACTACATTTCATATTTGTGCTAAAGATTAGGGGGCGCCTGGGTGGCTCAGTGGGTTAAGCCGCTGCCTTTGGCTCAGGTCATGATCTCAGGGTCCTGGGATCAAGTCCCGCATCGGGCTCTCTGCTCAGCGGGGAGCCTGCTTCCCTCTCTCTCTCTCTGCCTGCCTCTCTGCCTACTTGTGATCTCTCTCTGTCAAATAAATAAATAAAATCTTTAAAAAAAAAAAAAAAAGATTAGGGACAAGTGAACAGAGACAAGCTCATTGCCAGGCCATGGTTTAATTATTCAAGCCAGAGAGCTGCTATTTCCTTTTCTTATGTCCGGACATCAAGTGTGGCCTTGCAATCAGGCTCAGATGGGGAACTAATTTGTTTCTGTACATTACAGAGTGTCAGAAAGAGGGGCACCTCGCTGGTTCAGTCAGAGCGTGCAACACCTGATCTCGGGGTAAGGAGTTTGAGCCCCACATTGGGGGTTAGAGCTTTCTTAAAAAAAAAAAAAAAAATTAAAGAAGATTCAAAGATTGTCCAAAAAAGCACCAACTACCCAGAGGTAGTGCTTCGGGGCCTGTGCGGGCAAAATCTGTACAGGGTTTCGCTCACGGCTGAGTCCTTCACGGAGCACCTCCTAAAGGCCCCTCCTGCCCCCGCTTCCCTTCCAGGCTTTCACCGTTTTCCTCCGCAGGAGCAACTCAGGCGGCTCTTATCTCCCAGGCATCTCAAATGCTATTTTAGCTTCAAGCACATGAGAGAGTTTAGCTTTTGTCCAAAGCCTAAAGAGCTGCGAACACCAATGAAAAAGAGAACACGCAATTAACTCCTTTTATTGATTTCCCCAGTTAAGTCCCGAGACTGAACAAATGGGATCAGATTGCAAAAGATTAAACTTCCACCTCACCGCCCCGTTTCTATCATCAAGATCTCTCTGCCACCTGAGCCGGATCTCATGGTCCTTTGCCTCCTCTTTGAGGCATCCAGCTTGTGAGGCTGACTTCATCTGGCTTAAGGTCAGCCTGACAAAAAAAGGGCAGGAGGCAAGTGTTACCACCATGTTACCGATGAATAAGCTGAGGCATAGGTAGGAGAAGAAGAGGGCAGAGTTTGGTTTTCTTTTAAAAACACTATATTTAAAAAAAAAAAAAAAATCAGTAGGACGCCTGAGTGGCTCAGTGGGTTGGGCCACTGCCTTCGGATCAAGTCATGATCCTAGGGTCCTGGCATCGAATCCTGCATCGGGCTCCTTGCTCAGTGGGGAGCCTGCTTCTCTCGCTGCGTCTGCCTGCTTATGCACACTCTGACAAATCTTTTTTAAAAAATCACCATATTTTAATACTGAATTTGTGTTAAAATCTGGACAATGCACGAAACATCGAGTCAGAGCTGCCCAAAGAGAAGGGAAAGCCCATGTCTCAACAAGGGCCCAGGAGCTCAGCTAATGGACTCCCAGGCAGCCTTTACACCCATCCCGCCATCGTCCTGGGCGGATCCAGCCTGATGTGCCACACATGGACAGAGGGGAGGAGCCCGTTGAGGCATCAGGAGGCAGGAAGGAAGAGTGTGCCAACTGCTATCTTTAATAGATGGGCACTGGCAACTATAAAATTCATTCCCTCGGAGGATTATTTTCCCCAAAACCCTCATGCTTGGCACAAGAGATTACATTGTGACCAAGAAAAAAAACGTGTTCAGTAAGAATTCATGCCAGCTGCTGTCATTTAGACCGAAAAATAGTCTTCCGACTGTAGCACACTCCATGAGCACGAGCCAGGGAGGCAGAGAGGGAAGAGGAAGACCCAAGAGCACCAGACAGACACCCCTCCACCCAGGAGGTCCAGCGCAGGGTAGGGCCCCAGCCCAGGGCCCGGAACAGAGCTGCTCGCCAGACTGCTGTCCTCCCCCCAGACAGGCTCTGGACGCTGAACCCCACAGCGGTTTGAGCAGGCCAGGCTCTGAAGGCGGCAGACCTGAGGTCAAGCTCCGGCTCCCCTACGTCCTGCCCATCTGGCTCTCGGGGAGGGAAGGGCCCCGAGGCCCAGACTCTGCATCTGTATAACAGAGATCCCAGAGCATTCATGTACCGCCCTCACAGGGGCATTGGAAGAGACTGAATGTTTAAAGCGGTCAGCAGAAAGCCTAACACGGAACATGTGCTTTCCATGTTAACTATTTTTTAAGGATTTTATTTATTTATTTGACAGAGAGAGAGAGATCACAAGCAGGCAGAGCAGCAGGCAGAGAGAGAGGGGGAAGCAGGCTCCCTGTTGAGCAGAGAGCCTGATGCAGGGCTTGATTCCAGGACCCCGAGATCATGACCTGAGCTGAAGGCAGAGGCTTAACCCACTGAGCCACCCAGGTGTCCCTTAACTATTGAGCCTCTTGCTCCTCTTTGGAGGACTTCTACCTTCTCAAACTATCCCTGGTAAAGGATGTTAAATTTCCAAACTATCACAAATCAATGATTTTGGAAAACAGTAAGAACAAAACAATACAAACAAAAAACAATCTCCAGAAAAATCGTGAACTTGACAGTCCAAGCAACGTCAAATTTATTTCTCACGTCATTTCCAAAGCTGCTCTAGTTCTCCGAGGTCCCCGGGACGGCACTTAGAAGGCTCACCATGTGAAAGGAACCCACGTAATCCTCAAAGAGCCCAGAGGGGCAGACAGGCTTCCAAGGGCTGCTGGCTTCTAATTAAGGGGTAACTGAGGCCTCGGGGAGAATCAGGTTTATGTAATAAAATTATATAACCCCGTTCCCGATTCAGACATTTGTCTGAGCTGGTCAAGCATGTTCAAGTGTCAGCTGATTCCTTCAGAAGCTTCAACTCACACTGCCCTAGAGGGAATTTGGCAAAGACATGAAGGACCAGAACAGAACAAAGAGCTCATCCTTCTACTCGAGGCCTGGTGCCACCACACCTGGGAGCAAAAATGCAGTGGTCATAGAAGGGTGGGAGGTGCTAGGAGACCAAGGCTGGCATTAGGTCAACAGGGGGAGGGTGTGCTTGGGTGGTCGTCTCTCCAGTGAAGCCCACGGGGGGCTTCCCGAGATCTGGTTTATGCAGTAAACCTGCCTTTGCAGAAGAAACCTGCCCACTTCTTTCCTCATACCCAGGAAGCTCCCAGACACTCCACACAGTACCCTGGAAGTCACAGAGGTAGCCGAGAAAGAACAGGAAAGCCATGAGGACAGACGGATCTGGGTTCTTCTCCGGGCTCTGCTGGTAACAGGCAGTTCGGTCTTGAACTAGTCCCGTTCCTGCTCGGAGCCCCCGATTCCTCACGGTACAAAAGGGGAACAAAGCTGAAGTCCCTGTCCCACCCCAGCTCCATGATTTGCTGGCCCACTCAAGTGCACCTTTGTTTGCCCTTGGCCATCACAGACACCTGACTCCACACCTGCACCTGTGTCTTTTGCTCAGTCATACCTGCCCTATTAGTGACCATGGCTCACTACTGATCCTGCCCCACAAGGTGGGATAACAGACTGACAGCTTGCTCTTGCCGCATCTCAGCATCTCACTTACCCTGCGAGGTTTCCCCCCCACACACACACACATATACACATCTCACAATACTCAGACAGGAGCAGGCCCTTGGCTTATCTTCCAAAAAAGTTTCTGTGGAAATGAGTCTTAAGGCTAGACTCAATTAGCCTTATGTAAGGAGGCCTACAGTTATGTAACTTCTTCTTGAGAACTTACATTTCCAAGTTACCCAATATATAAATACAGGGCACCTACCATGGCCAGGCCCTAAAAGTGTCCCCCCAAATCATCCCTGTCCTCAGTTGATGGTTTACTACTTATTCATTAAGTCCACTTAGTATAAGAGGTCTAATCATTAGCATGGCTTCAAAATCATCTTCAAAATCTTACAGAACAGTCTAGAAACATTACTTTTTTTTTTTTAAGATTTTATTTATTTGTCAGAGAGCGAGCGCGAGTGCACAAACAGGCAGAGTGGCAGGCAGAGGTGGAGAGAGGAGCAGGCTCCCTGCTGAGCAAGGAGCCCTATGTGGGACTCGATCCCAGGACCCTGGGATCATGACCTGAGCCAAAGGCAGTGGCTTAACCGAATGGGCCACCCAGGCATCCCAACATTACATGTTTAAAGCCCCATTATCAAATATCTGTACTTGTAACATGTTGGGGGATTTTTAGGAGCAGTGAGTGAATATTCTTCTCTTGAGAGATGTAACTATCTGAGGTTTTGGGGGTTCTACTACTTTTTAAACGTAGCGTTTAACTGTTTCCCTGTCACTTTTGAAACAAGAGGCTTGGAATGTTTCCAGCTACAACTAATCATAGATGACAAGACAAAGAAACAAGTAACAGCATTACTCCTCCTTCCATCTACCCAGTCCTATCCAGCTTCTCCATCTGTCCAGGACTTAAGACACTGAATTAAAATACAGTGATTTTCCAGGGCGCCTGGGTGGCTCAGTGGGTTAAAGCCTCTGCCTTGGGCTCAGGTCATGATCCCAGGGTCCTGGGATCGAGCCCCACATCGGGTTCTCTGCTCAGCGGGAAGCCTGCCTCCTCCTCTCTCTTTCCCTCTCTGCCAACTTGTGATCTCTGTCTGTCAAATAAATAAATAAAATCTTTTAAAAAAAAATATAGTGATTTTCCAATTAAGTGGCTACTTTCTTTAAAGAAGATTCAAATGGCTTAAATTTAAGAAATAGTGAAGAGTCCAGGATAGATTCCCCAAAATAATCATGCCATATGTCCCTTTGTCCTTAGAAGATCAAAGCTCTTAGCTATAGGATGCAGCAATTACCCTCACGAAGATGTGGCTACTTTTCTTTTACTCTCGATCCTCCCAAGTAACATGTGGAGAGATTTATCCCTTACCAGCCTTCTCCTGGCTGCACAGATGGAGAACTGCAGGTGCACAGTGGCCTTCATAAGTTTCTAGTCAACAGCCATCATCTAGGGGTTCACAAAGAGTCTTCAGAAGAAAAGTTCACTGCTATTAAATGAGTAAATGTGCAACAGGATGCTGGTTTCTGAAAATCCAAGAGAAAAGCTCAAACAGGAACCAAGTCCTTTGGGCAATAAAGGACACAGGCTTGCTATCACTGACCCATGCTGGAATTGAGTCACTTTTGTAGCAAGAGGCAGCTTCAGCTCCAACTCCCCAAAAAGACTTGCAGCATTTATTGGGTTCACTAGCATGTCAAGTTCTTGATTAGTACAGTGGGAGACAAAGGCAAACAAGCCAGTCCCTGACCTCAGGGAACTTAACCATTAGTCCAGTTAGAACAGTGGTTCTCAAAGTGTGGTCCCTGGATCTGGAGCATCTTCTTCACCTGGGAGCCTATGACAAGTGCACAGCCTCAGACGCCATAGTGGACCAGCCAGATCAGAAGCTCTGGGGCAGGACTTGGGAATCTGTTTAACAAGCCTTCTGGGCAATTCTGGGACACACCAAAGTCTGAGACCCGAGGTACCAAAAATAGAACATACAAAGTCAATGACAGATAGCATCAGTATCTGTGATGTCCTTTAGATACAAACACATCTCATACATAATCCACACAAAAAGCCCAACCTTTCTGACAGTAACACATCTGACTGCTACAAGCATTTACGTGTTAAGCCCAGCAATTTGACAGGTAAGACGGCATTAGTTCTGTCCTCTTTGAGAACAAGCAATCTCTGAATATTCATTTGTGTATTTGGAAACTCATTTCAAAATGCCCTCCGTTAGACTGTAATAAGAGACAAAGAAGAATACTATATATTAATGAAGGTGACAATCCAAGAAGATAGAAGAGTTGTAATATTTATGCATGTAGCATGGGAGCACCCAAATGCATCAATTTAAAGAAAAACCAAAGAACTAATTGATAATACACTAATAGTAGGATTTTAGCACTTCACTTACACCGAAGGACAGATCATCTAAACAGAAGAATCAACAAGGAAACACTGGCTTTGAATGACCCACTGGAACACTTAGATTAATAATCACATTGGAACAGATACATTAACAGATGAATCCAGAACACTTCATCCTGAAACAGGAGAACACATTCTTTTCAAGTGCACATGGAACACTGTCCACAAGCATCACACATCAGGCCACAAGACAGGCCTCAACAAATTCAAGAAAATCGAAGTCCTACCATGCACATTTTCTGACCACAACTCAATAAAACTAAGTCAACCACAAGAAAAAAATCTAGAAGACCATAAATACATGGAGGTTAAATAACATGTTACTAAACAATGAATGGGTCAACCAGGACATAACATAAAAAAATACATGGGAACAAATGAAAATGAAAACACAACAGTCCAAAATGTTTGGGATGAAGCAAAAGCATTCTAAGAGGGAAGTTTATAAATCTAGGCTTTCCTCAAAAGGCAAGAAAAATCTCCAACAACCTAACCTCACCTAAAGGAAACAGAAAAACAAATGAAGCCTAAAGCCAGCAAAAGAAAGAAAATAAAGTTTAGACTAGAAATAAATGTTATAGAAACGTAAAAAAAAAAAAATTAGGTCAGTGAAACCAGGAGCTGTTCTTTGGAAAAATAAGATTGATAAACATTTAGCCAGACTTATCAAAAAGAGAAAAGGACCCAAATAAATAAAATCACAGATAAGAGAGAACCAACACCACAGAAATACAAATTATAAGGGATTATGGGAAACTGTACACCCGCAAATTGGACAACCTAAATGAAATGGGTAAATTCCTAGAAGCATCAAACTGAAATAGGAAGAAATAGAAAACTTGGACCACTAACCAGCAAAGAAATTAAATCAGTAATCAAAAAACTCCCAACAAACAAAAGACCAGGACCACCAGGTGGCTTCATGGGGGAATTCTACCAGTCAAAGAAAGGTTAATACTCCATTCTTCTAAAGCTGTTCTAAAAAAAAAAAAAAAAAAAAAAAAAAAAAAAAAGATAGAAAAAGGAAAACTTCTTAATTCATTCTATGAGGACAGCATTACCCTGATACCAAAACCAGATAAAGATGCCACCCCGCCCCTCCCCCCCAAAAACAAAAAACACCTTACAGGCCAATATCTGATGAACCTAGATACAAAAATCCTCAACAAGATACTACCAAGCTGAATTCAATAATACATTAAAAGAATCATTCACGAGGCGCCTGGGTGGCTCAGTGGGTTAAAGCCTCTGCCTTTGGCTCAGGTCATGGTCTCAGGGTCCTGGGATCAAGCCCAGCATCAGGCTCTCTGCTCGGCCGGGAGCCTGCTTCCCCTTCTCTCTCTGCCTGTGTCTCTGCCTACTTATGATCTCTGTCAAATAAATAAAATCTTTAAAAAAAAAAAAAAAAAGAATCATTCACCACAATCAAGTGGGACTTACTCCTGGATTGCAAGAGAGGTTCAATATTCACGTCAATCAACATGATACGTTAACAAGAGAAAGGATAAGAACCATTATCATTTCAACAGATGAAGAAAAAGCATTTGACAAAGTACAACAACATTCATGTTAAAGCCCTCAACAAAGTGGGTTTAGAGAGATAACACCCAATCTAATAAAGGCCATATATGAAAAACCCACAGATATCATCATCCTAAATGGAGAAAAACAAAGCTTTTCTTCTATGGCCAGGAACAAGACAGGGCTGTCCACTCTTACCAATTCATTCAATATAGTACTGGAAGTCCTAGCCCCAGTAATCAGACAACGAAAAAGAAAAGGCATATGAATCAGCAAGGAAGAAGGCAAGCTTTATTTGCAGATGACATGAGGCTATATATCGAAAACCTCAAGGACTCCATCAAAAAAAAAAAAAAAAACCAACAACAAAAACAAAAACAGAATACATGTATTCGGTAAAGTCACAGGATATAAAAATCAATGTCCGGGAATCTGTTGCATTTCTATATACCAGTAATAAAGCAGCAGAAACAAAAATTAAAGAATCCCATTTGCAATGTACAAAAAAACCTAAGATACCCAGGAATGAACCTAACCAAAGAGTGAGAGACCTGTCCTCTGAAAACTGTAAAACAATGATAAAAGACACTGAAGACGACACAAAGAAACGGAAAGACATTCCATGCTCACAGACTGCAAGAACAAATGTTGTTAAAATGGCTATACTACTCAAAGCAATCTACACATTCAAGGCAATCCCTACCAAAACACCACCAGCATTTTTCACAGAGCTAGAACAATCCTAAGCTTTGTATGGAACCACAAAGGGCCCCGAATAGCCAAAGCAATCCTGAAAAAGAAAAGCAAAGCAGAGGCATCACAATTACAAACTTCAAGTTTTGTTATAAAGTTGTAGTAATCGAAACAGCACGGTAGTGGCACAAAAATAGACATAGTTCAAAAGAACAGAAAACCCTATATACACACAATGGAATACTATGCAGCCATCAAAAGAAATGAAACCTTGCTATTTGCAATGATGTGGATGGAACTAGAGGCTATTATGCTGAGCAAAATGAGTCAGAGAAAGACAACTATCATATGATCTCCCTGACATGAGGAAGTTGAGAGGCAACGTGGGGGGTTTGGGAGGTAGGAAAAGAATAAAGGAAACAAGATGGGATCGGGAGGGAGACAAACCATGAGAGACTCTAATGTCACAAAACAAACTGGGGGGGGGTGGGGGGGAGGGGGGGAGGGAGAGGGTGGTGGGGTTATGGACATTGGGGAAGGTATATGCTATGGTGAGTGCTGTGAAGGGTGTAAACCTGGTGATTCACAGACCTGCACCCCTAGGGCTAATAATACATTATATGTTAACAAAAAAATAAAAAATTAAAAAAAAAAACCAGAAAACCCAGAAATGAACCCACAATTGTATGAGCATTTAATTTTTGGACAAAGCAGGATTGAAGGGAAAAAACAGTCTCTTTAACAAATGGTGTTGAGAAAACTGGACAGCAACATGCAGAAGAATGAAACTGAACCACTCTTTCACCCTACACAAAAATAAATTCAGAATGGATTAATGAACCTAAATGTGAAACCTGAAACTATAAGTCTTCGATGAAAGCACAAGCAGTAATTTCTCTGACATCAGCCGGAGCAACTTCTTTCTAGATAGGTCTCCTGAGGCAAGGCAAACAAAATAAACTGTTGTGACTACGTCAAAATAAAAAGCTTCTGTACAGTGAAACAATCAACAAAATTAAGGCAACCCACAGAATGGGAGAAGACACTTACAAATGATGTATTAGATAAAGGTTAGCAACCAAAATATATCAAGAACTTACACTATGGTGAGTGCTGTGAATTGTGTAAGACTGATGACTCACAGACCCGTACCCCTGAAACAAGTACATTATATGTTAATTAAGAAAAAAAAAAACCTTACAGACCTCCACACTCAACAAACGAATAACCTAATTAAAAAAATGGGCAAAAGACGAAGATATTTTTCTGAAGATGACCCAGATGGCCAAGGGACATGTGGAAAGATGCTCCACATCACTGATCATCAAGGAAATACAAATCAAAACTACAGTAAAACATCACCCCACACCTGTCAGAATGACTAAGATCAACCACACAAGAAGCAACAGATGTTGGAGAAGGATGTAGCCAAAGGGGAGCCCTCCTGCACTGCTGGTGGGAATGCCACTCTGGAAAACAGTAGGGAGGGTCCTCAAAAAGCTAAAAATAGAACTATCTTACAACCCAGCAACTGCATTACCGAGTTTTTAAAAAAAAAAATACAAAAACAGTAACTCAAAGGGATACACGCACCCCTGTTTATAGCAGCATTTACTTAAAATAGCTAAATTATGGAAATAGCTTAAGTGACCATCCAACTGATGAATGGATACAGAAGATATGATACACAGAGGAATATTATTCAGCCATAAAGAATGAAATCTTGCCATTTGCAACGGCGTGGATGGATCTAGAGAGTATTATGCTAAGTGAAATAAATCAGAAAAACACACCATACGATTTTATTCATATATGGAATTTAAGAAACTTGAGCAAAGGGGAAAAGGCAGAACCAAGACACAGACTGTTAACTATAGAGAACTGATGGTTACCAGGAGACCAGGAGGGAGGAGGGTGGGGGAATGGGTTAAATACGTGATGGGGATTAAGGAGTGCACCTGTGAGGATGAGGACCGGGTGCTGTACGGAAGTACTGAATCACTAGTATTATACTGTATGTTAAAGAACTGGAATTTAAGTAACTTTTTAAAAATGCCCTTTGTTAAGGCATGATCGAATATATCCTTTGGTCCCAATTTGGGAGTGAAAAAAGGGACTTAACAATTGGAGAAAGAAAACTATCATATGATCTCCCTGATATGAGGAAGTTGAGAGGCAACGTGGGGGGTCTGGGGGTAGGAAAGGAAAAAATGAAACAAGATGGGATCGGGAGGGAGACAAACCATAAGAGACTCTTAATCTCACAAAACAAACTGAGGGTTGCCGGGGGGAGGGGGGTAGGGAGAGGGTGGTTGGGTTATGGACATTGGGGAAGGTATGTGCTATGGTGAGTGCTGTGAAGTGTGTAAACCTGGTGATTCACAGACCTGTACCCCTGGGGCTAATAATACGTTATATGTTTATTAAAAAATAAAAAAATTAAAAAAAAAAAAAAGAAAAAAGGGACTTAAGTGGGGATGGTTGTGAACAAGTTCCTATAAAAAGCCAGAAGTTAATTTCTACAATTAAGTCCAGGGAAAACCTCAAGCTCCCCAAACCCACCCATGAATCATAAGCTCTGAGCTTTTCCCACAAAGTCCTTCCAGAAGAGCCAACATCCTACACCTCCACCTGAAGCCAGTCTCCGAAGGCCTGGGAAAGCACTTCCAGCCCCACTGCCTGACCAAGAACAGGTCTCCATGAGCTCTAAGCACATACGTGAAAGTCCAGAAGACATCAGTTAAACAGGTTTTTTTTTTTTTTTTTTAAGGTTTATTTCTTTGACAGAAAGAGAGAGAGAGCATGCACAAGCAGGGGGAGAGGCACAGGGAGCGGTAGAAGCAGGCTCCCCGCCGAGCAGGGTGCCCACTGGGGCTCAAGCCCAGGACCAAAGGCAGACACTTAACTGACTAAGCCACCCAGGCGCCCCCCTCCATTAAACACTTTGAAGACTAACTTTGGATTATATAATTCTACACACCATACCATTGCCCCCTTTCTCCCCGGGAGTCTGGTTTTCTTCCTTTCTAGAACTAAAACCTATATTCTGGAAAATAGGAGAATTAATACCTAAGTGCTCCTTACAAGCTCTGGGAAGCCCAGACAAAGGAAGTGCATAAAGAAACAAGGCCATTATTTTCTGTCTGTAGGCCCCGGCACTGCCCAGCTGAGCAGGAGAAGGAAAAGCTACACTTCGACAATGCCCAAAGAGCTTCCCGGCTTCAGCTCCTGAGCAGGGACGATCCTGTTACTAAAAAATCCCCTCCTCTTTCAGACTACCTCTGCTGCCTGGGGCCTGAGCCCACAGACCAGGTCTCTGGCTTATGTAACTTCCCCACCACATGGCACACAACAGGCCTTGCGTCCAAGGGGCTCACTGTTCAGTACTCTAACCATTTACTGTACAAAGGAGCAAAAATTAGGGCTGCCCATCCCATCTCCTCCCACAGTGCCAGGTTTCACATGGAGAAGAAAAGGGTAATGGATTCAAGTGGATGACAGCCATACATTACCCCGCACTTAATGAAAATGGCCTTTTCATTACTGCCTAGCCTCCTACACTCAGTACAATCAAGAAAATGTTTGTCAAATGATTCTAACTCAATAGAATATAATCAACCTTAAAAAAAAAATGCTGAGACCAGCCAGGAGGACCAACCGTATCATTTTGTCCAAGACTTTCCCAATTCAACACTCAAAGTCCCTGGTCTGGAGAAACCACAGTCCTAGGCACCCCAGGACCATCGTTCATCCCCAGACCATCAGATCCTAGTCTGTGACTATAGGGAAAATGTGCAGGCGGTACCACATTTCCCAATCTGAATCCCAACTATTCTTGGAAGGATCATGGCCTTGAGTACCTTAGAATAAGCAGCTCTGGGTGTGAGGAAGATGCAGCTAAGAGCTGGGAGCCAAGGCTCATGGTTCACACCTTAGCCATGTTTGAGAATCCCCTAGAGGGCTTGCTAAACATATCCTCTCCTCCAAGATTCTGAGCCGTAGGCCTGGCACACATGCATGTGCATTTCTGACAAGCTCCCAGGTGCCCCTGATGCTGGTCACAGACCACACTAAAAACCGTGATTGTGTAGCCCACCGCTCATCCTTTAACTTGCTAACAAAGCTTGAGTCAAGTAGGGACCTCCCTGGATCTGTTTCTTCACCCCTAAGTGTACTCGGTCCCTAAGCTCTCCTCAAATGCTGGGTTTTCTCCATCTCTCAATTTCAGTGTGAAGAACCACCTGGAAGACTTGTTAGAACAGACTTCTGGGCTGTTGCCCACTTACTTTGATCCAGCAGGTCTGAGGCAGGCCCAGGGAGGTGGGTTCTGGCGAGCTCTGGAAGCATGCGGATGCTGAGAGCACCGCTCGCCAACACACAGGGGCCCCCGGACAGCATTCAGATCCACTGCGAACATGGAGCCAAGGAGCAATTATGCTACAGGCCCTTTACATCTTCCAGCTTAGTATTTTTTTTAATCCTCAAATTCTATTTTCTCTCCTGACTCATTACACCAACAGCTGCATTCCATCTCCCCAAACTTTTTGTCTGCGGATTCGCAGATTGCTGTCGCTGCAGATCGAGTATAATCCCCCGAGGCTGGAGAAGTTCTGTACTCAGTGGGCTGCCCAGTTCCCACGGCAGGGCCAGAGAGAAAAGTCCGGCAGAAAGGATGGTCTCTGCCCTCTAAAGAGGAGACGCAGAGATGTAGGGGTTTGCAGGAAGTTCCAGAGTCAGCGAAAAGAACTAGTGCTCTTCATCTGCAGCAGGAAGTATGTATAACAAGTCTCCCCTCCCTCATTCAAGGGAGGATGCGAGGAGACAAAACCCACTAACGTAAACCAACCCAAGTTGTTCAAGTCAGGCACAGCTCTACTCCTGACCTGTTTCAAGATTTCCTTCCAGGGCTTCATAGAAAATTTGTAGAAGAAAATAGGATTAGCTAGAAGGGATCTTGCCAACAAGAAATTTTTTTTTTTTAGTTTGCTTTGGATACCTTCTAATACATACAAATATCCTAAAATGAGATGATTAACTAGACTCTGCCCCCACAGTAGCCTAAGAAGAGGGAAGCCTGGGGGGAGTGGGCAGGGAGAGAGGAGGTAACAGCCTTCTCATAACTCTGAATGCTGGGTTTGCCAAGAAGAGTATTCTTAAAATATCCACCTTTCAAGCTCATGGGACATTCAGGAAGGTATTAAACAAGAAACACCACTATGTACTCCACAAACAGAATACTATACATACATACACACACACACACACACACACTTGCTAAATCTCAAGAATTTAAGCAATCCACTTCAGCTTTTAGGATATTGAGAAGAAACAAGGATTCATTGAATGGTACTTCTGTCGTTTTCTTTGGGGACAGAGTACCATGTCTGACGCTGGTCAGCTTCCCCACCTTCATGGTACGTGTTTCTTCTTGAGGGAGCCCTCAGAATCTAAAAGGTGGAAAACACTTGAGTGAGGCTGAAAGCTAGGTCTGCTCAAGACTAGCTTCACACAGAGCCCATGCTCCGCGGGGTCGCACGGCCGGCGACCCAGAAAGTCCCTCCTCAGCCAAGAAGCGAGAGGATTGTGGAGCCCATCTCCCGAAACCCTTCCCTAACTCATGGAGAGGCAAGCAGAAGATGGGAGCGGCAGCAGGGAGAGCCCTCACTTCTCTGGGCAGCATTATTCTGTTGCGGGGACCCACAGAACCCGAGGAGGTCCCAACCAGTCCCCACCTAAGCAAGGACTCCTAGGAAGTGGAGCCATCAAAGCTGCCAGGAGCCCTGTTCCCCAGCCAGGGTGCTGTGCCGGCCTCGCTGGGTCTCGCCGTGGCCCTCCTCCAGGGAAGCTGTCCTCCCGCAAGCAGCCCACTCTGCACTGGAGGCTTCGTTTCTTCACATGTGAGTCGGAGAGAATCCCTGCCTGGTGTGGTGTTGGAGGACACTTTGCACCAGGGTCGGGGGTTGTCCTCGCTCCCAGGGGGTGGGGGGCGCAGGGGGGTCCACCCTGCCAGTTTACACCTTGCCGCTGGTCTCCCCTCACCTTCAGAAGTCGTTTCTGAGCACTGCCGCCTCCTGAGTAGCTGGAAGTGGTGAAAAAATCCCCACACCCTGCTTAGAAGTCCTCACACATCCCAGGAGCTTCTCAGGCCAGACTCCACAAGGGATAGCTCTTGTCCATCTCCAACCTGCCCTCCAGCCAAAACGCCAGCCAAGTCCAGCAACTTACTGGCAATTCAGCTGCACTTTCCTCTGGGCCTCTGCCTACACTGCTCCCCATACCTGAAATAGTTTCCCTTCTCCTAGCTTTTCAAATCCTTCCAGGCCTTGTTTGAGTCGTCCTCTGCCAAGTCTTTCTCCTGAGTTCCTCCCCTCCAAGTAGCTTCTGTCAACTCCTCCCAAGGCACCAGAAGCCCCAGCGTGCACACCCCTACAATACCGACATGGTCTTTGATCGTTTGCCTATCTGTCCCTCCTTCCAGGTTTAGAAGTTTGGGGTTTTGTGGGGTTTTGGGGGGTTTAAGATTTGAGAGAGCAAGACAGAACAGAGGGATAGAGAGGTGGAAAGGGGAGAAGCAGGCTCCCCGCTGAGCAGGGAGCACAATGTAGGGCTCGATCCCAGTACCCTGAGACCATGACCCGAGCCAAAAGTAGACACTTAACCAACTGAGCCACCCAGTTGCCCCCAGATTTAGAAGCTTCTTGAGGCCTCAATTATTTCTTCATCCTGTCAATTTCCAAAGAGGCTTAATAAACAGTGAGAGAATACATGAACTGATCTCTATACAGTAAGAGTTACAGACAGTATCACTGATTTTAAGTAGATTTCCAATGCTGGTACATCTCACACTAAACTAACCTAATACGGGAAAGCAGATTTACCTAAAGATACATCCAAAGGGTTATGTAGAACAGGATTCATCAAAGGACTTTTAAACATCAGGTTACTGCGCAATTAGAAAATTCAGTCTGGTTTTTTTCCAGAACTTCCACCCAATTTGGTTCAGCCAATATTTACTGAGAACCAACTTATATCACTAACAGAAGGTGTTCTTCAAAACTCACTATAGCTGGGGCTCGCCCTGCGTGCTTCCTCGACCTCATCGTTTAATGCAATTAGAAAGTCTTTACTTCGACACTGGGACAAGAAAGAGACCGTGTGGTGCCCCCAGCAGAAGGAGGCACTATGTCCGGGAGCCGCCAGCCTGGGGAGGCACCAGCTGCTGAGGCCCGCTCACAGGCCTCAAGACTCCAGGACCTCAGACAAGTGCCAACACCTGCCCTCTCCATCACCATCTGGGAAGGCTTTGCTTTTTTACTAAAATATTCTAAATGGACAGGTTTCTTTTTCCCTGCTGCCAAGATTCAAACTCCCCAAGGAAAGAGCATGAGTTTTGGGGGGCTTTTACAGTCAGATGAGTGTCCCTGAACAGAACTCCAGGGGTGCTGGCTGACAGCCACGCAACCTTACACATGTCATTTAGCCACTCCAGATTCTGTTTCCTCACACGGAAAACGCAGAGTGGTTGGAGAACGTAATGCACAGAACACTCTAGAAACACTGGTAGAGAGAAGGCATTCACTCAATGACAATTATCACCATACCACCTGCCTCCTGATCCTACACATTTCACTTCAAAGTCACTCCTTCCAGGAAGTCTGCCATAAGTAAAACAAAGTTGTTCTTGGTGTTGCCTAAAGACAAGTCCTCAATGGCAAATCAGATCCACAGTGAAATACCGCTTTGCACCCACGAGAATGGCTAGAATCCAGACAGAAAACAAGAGCTGGCAAGGACATGAAGAGATGATTACCCTCACCCATCCCAGATTCGGATGTCAAATGGTGCACCGCTGTGGAAAACAGCTTGGTGTTGCCTGACACGGCTGAGCACAGAAACACCATGATTCAGCAATTCTACTCCTAGGCATGTACCCGAGGGCACGGAGAACAGGTACCCAAATACTTTCCCACGTATGTTCATAGCCGCACTATTCACAATGGCTAAAAAGCCGGAAAGGCGGAAATTACCCCAGTACCGATCAGCTGAGGGACAGATTAACACAATGTGGTAGATCCACACACTGGACTAGTACTCAGCCACAAAAAGATATGAAGTTCTGACATGTGCTAGAATGCAGGTGAAAGCATCGTGCTTTATTAAAGGAGCTAGACAGGAAAGGTCACATCTTCTAGGATTCCATTCCTGCGAAATATCCAGAACAGGCCAATCTATAGAGACAAGAAGTCCCTAGCGGCTACCAGGACCAGAGGGAGGGAGAAATGGGTAACGGGGCCTCCTTTGCAGGTGGCAGAAACATTCTGGAACCAGAGTAGTCGTTGCACAACAGGGTCAATGCACGGAGTGGCGCTCATTGTACACTTTGTGAGGGTCAGTGGTATGTTATGTAAACTTCACCTTGAGTTGTTTTTTTTTTACATTTTTTTTACACTTTTATTTATTTATTTGACAGAGAGAGATCACAAGTAGGCAGAGTAGTAAGCAGAGAGAGAGGGGGAAGCAGGCTCCCTGCTGAGCAAGGAGCCCGATGTGGGACTCGATCCCAGGACACTGAGATCATGACCTGAGCCGAAGGCAGAGGCTTAAACCCACTGAGTCACCCAAGTGCCCTCGAGTTGTTTTTAATGGGCTCTACAAGCGACGGGAAGACAGCCGTTTTCCGACAGTGAGGGGCAAACACGTTCTGTTATTGCTCACAAACCCGCTGGAAGCCTGCTCTGTGCTTCCTGCTGATCCTTGCCCTCAGGTAGCTTATTACTGAATGAACCACTGCATCCTCGAATAGGGTTTGTTTGTGCATATCCACGACACACAGACCCACACCATGCACACAGCAAGTGGTTCCTCCAAGCAGTCCTGTGAGTCCCTAACAGGCCCACGAGCTACAGAGAGTCCACTTCTACCATCGCGTGGACCCTGTGCTCGTGTTCTCATTAGACTGGATGGAATTGCCACCCAGAAATTCAGCAAAACCACCCTTTAACCTATGATTAACAGGAAATTTCCTTCTACTGAGTCTGCAAATACCAGACATGCCCTCTGCTAACACTGCTTGCCCTGGGTTTTGAGTTAGGAGGTGCGTGTCAGCTACTACAGTGCTATTCTCCAAGCTTTGCCGACTTCACCATAAAACCACCAGGTTAAGAGTTTTCCAACACAGGCGAAAACATCTTCAAGATGTGGTTTCTTTAGTTGAACAGACACATTCCGACGGGGGAGATTGGTTTATCTTGTCCTGAGCCTCCGGGTCCCTTCGCACGCCCTCAGTCACGGGTAGAGCCATTCCCCTATAGCAGCCATCATTGTGCTCTCTCTTCCGTTTTATTCAAAGCCTTAGGGGAAGTGCACATTTTTTTCTATCTCAGCTCTCCTTTCAAGTCAACATTAAAGAAGAACAAAAAGATTCTTTCAAAGAATAGGAACACCACAGAACCAGAAAATGCTTTGGAACCAGAAGATACAGATGTATGAACTACACTGAATCCTCGTACAAATGTCCAGTAGAGAAAACGCATAAAGCCACGACCTGAGTTTCAAAACTTTACCACAGCCTCCTTCCCACCATTAACTCCACAGCACTGCTTCAGGATCTCTCTCCTGCTGCTCAGGAATTGAATAGTACATGCTATTTTTTAAGGCAAACTTCAATATTAAGTATTACCAAAAATGTTATAATAACTCTCCTCCTCCTGATAAACTGCAGACATCCAAGAAAGCATGGAGAAAGTCTTACTTTAACTTCCCCAGACGGAACAGAGGCATCACTATAAATAAAGAGACCGCAGCACTGGAAATCAGACTCCGATGAAGGAGCAGCGAGCGGCAGCTGGAATGGGAGTCTCCTGCAACTGTGCCCCCCGCCCCGACCACTGCCCTGAGGCTGCAGACGTCTGCCAGAGAGGTGTCCCCGTGGGAGTAGGGCCCAGGGATGTCCAGCCATTGGGGTGGGGCCAGAATGGAGCCCAAAACTACCTTTAGAGCTCCCCTTTCTCAAGGAGTACCAGGCCATACACTAAATATTAAACTAAATATTAAAAAATTAGGTATTAAACAGGATCTAAATATTAAACTAAAAAGAAGTGGTCTGAATTGAGGAGTCCATTGACATGAAGATGCCTAGAGTTTTATTTTTACTTACCAAGTATCTAGTGTTTGCTATGTGCCAGGAACTACGGAAAGGGTTTTGCAAGGACCAGTCTACTAAACCCCTAGGATTATTCAGCATCTATAGGCATATACCCAAAAGAATTAACAGCAGCATTTCAAAGATACTTGCACACCAAAATGCACAGCAGCCTCAGTCACCAAAGCCAAAAGGTGGAAACGATCCAAAATGTTCATGGACAAATGAAGAGGTAAACAGCAAGTGGTCTATACATACAATGGAAAATTATCCTAACCTAAAAAGGAAGGAAATGCTGACACAGGCTCTACTCTGGGCAAGCCTTGAAGACATTATGCTTAGATAAATAAGCCAACCCGAAAGGACAAATACATATTCCATTTACATAAGGGACCTAGAAGAGGCAAATTCAGAGAGAAAAGGCAGAATGATGGTTGCCAGGGGTAAGCGGAGATGGCAATAAGGAGTTAGCATTTAACGGGCATAGAGTTTTACTTTGGGAAGCTGAGACTGGAGATAGATGATGGTGATGTTTGCACAACAATGTGAATGTAGTTAATGCCACAGAACTGTACGATGAAAAATGGTTCAAATACTGTTAAAATAGTAAGTTTCCTTTTGTGTATTCTACCACAATAAAAACGATTACATAGGTCCAACATTGTCCTGCTCAGGCCCCAGGTGTGGGCCCCCTGGCCAGGGACAAATGGTGAACCAAACCGCCTCTGCCCCTACCCTGAAAGCGTCTATACTCCACAGAGCATACTACCACCAACGATCATGTAGTTACAGCACAGGCCACAAAGGTGATGACCTGAGCTAAGAGGGCAAATCACAGGGAAGCTGAAGGAGGGCCTGTCTGGGAAACACACTCCTTGATTGTCTGAAATGTGGGTAGTGAATGCAGCATGTCACTCTGGTGAGCAAAGGCACTGACAAGGACTGCTGTACACATTCTTGCTCTCAGCTTATACGCGGTCCAGGCCTGGCAAATTCCCCAGGGAACTGCAGTCATGCATTAGCCTCTGAAAGGCCTGCTCAGATGGGTCTTAGCCAGAGTTTGCCAAGCTTCCAATACCCTTCCCACACAATCTTACAGCACACTCAGTGATTAAGAGTGTGCACTGTGGAGCCAGTCCTCCTGGGTTGGAAAGAGCAGCCCTGCTACTCTGACTTTATTAAGGCTCTCTGAACCTCAGTTGCCAAATGAGAAAATATGTACTTCAAAGAGCTATAGAAATTAAATGAGTTGACATGTGAAAAGTGTTTTAAGAACAGTGTCTGCCATATATAAAAATAAAGTTAGCTATTATCACCTTAATTCCACCTTCACAAGACCCAAGAGGCATATAGGGCAGGGCCAGCTAGCTCCATTGAAATGATGTGCGGCAAAACAGGAGAGCAAGTTGCTGGAGATTACACAACTACCCGGAGCCCACTGCTCTGCCCACCATGTCAGGGAACCTCAAACAATCCAAAAGCATTTGATGAAAACATCAAGCATCTTGACAACACTTGGGCACTTACTGTACACCAAATACTGGCTTACCCCTTCTCTGGCTGCCTGTAGGAAACAAGATCCTGGGTTCTCCAAAGCCATCACCTTGGTCTGTAATCCCAGGAGCCAAGTTCGGTATCCTTCATTTTATCCACTGAGAAACTGAGCTAAGAAAAGCTCTTATTGATCCAGCACTCTATCCCATGGCAGAGGGAAAAATGGTAGAAGTCATGGTATCAGTCCTTCAAACCTAGTGGGGGAGGCAAGAGGTACTTGGTGAAAGTAGTTGGAGAACAATGGAGGGACAATACCACGAAGCGCTGAGCTCTGGTAGAACCACCAAGTTTAAGAAGAATGCAGCTAGGCTGAGTCCCACGCAAGCTGATGTAGTCCGGAAAAACACTGGAACAAGTGGGATTTAAATGGGGCTTTAAGGATCTCTGCCAGTCATAGTTAATGTTACGTGCCAACTTGACAGAGTGCCCAGATGTCTGGTCAACCTTTCTGCTCTGCTTCTGAGGATGCTTCTGGGTGAGATTAACATTTGAATGGTAGAATGAGGCCGAAGGCTCCCCTACTGTGGGTGGGCCTTGTTCAATCAGCTGAAGGCTCACTAACAGCCTCTCTTCTGCCCGCCTGCAGGCTGGGACACACATTCTTCCCTGCCCTTAGATTCAAATTCAAACAGGACTTCTTCTTGAGTCTCAACTTTGTACCCTGACTGCAGCCCATGAGCTTTCCTGGGTCTCCAGCTTGCAGACAACAGTCATGGCAGTGCTCGGCCTCCAGAGTGCCACAGGCTAGTTACACATGTGTACACACACACACACACACACACACACGCCCTCCAACCCAGTTTTATCTCTCTGGAGAACACAGACTAATACACTACTATGGGCTTGGCAAAAAGGGAAGGGGAAGTTAGTTCCTAGAGGTCTAAGAAATAGAATGAAAAGAGACACCAAGTGGGGAACAAATGAATGAATAAGGCCATGAGCAAGCGGCTGTGAAAGGGGAAAGAAAACAAATAGAAGAATAAGGACAGTGAGGTAGACCGGGTCATCGGAGGTCCACTGGTGGCTTCTGAACGTGACCCTCCCTGCAGGCAGCCGGCCAGAGTGCCTGGTCTGTGAATCACACAAAAACAGAATTTTAGGAAAAGGAATCCTACATGGATAGGAGTAGAAAAGGCTGGAGCAAGGAGGTTACTGTCCTTGTCTGGGCAGGAGACTGGTGTGTGTGTATGACAGGGCAGTGTAGGGACACGTTAACAGGAAACCTCCTGCTCCTGAGACAGCAGAGGATGCCACCGCCCCCGCCCACTCAGTCAGCAGCTCAGGGAGCAGCTCGACATCCTGCCGGTACAAAGGGCAAACAGCCTGGGGAGAAGGCCACGTCCCAACACCTGAGAAGCTGAGATCTTTAACATTTCCTAAGCCCCTCACTTAAGCCCTCAGTTTCCCTGTCTGGGAAATGGAGAACCATGATGTCTACCTCGCAAGGACTGTGTGGATACCATGTCAAAGCACACTAAAGCAGGAGTGGCCCCGTGACAAGGTAGGCCCCAGTGGAAATGGCCTTGGTGTGAAGTCTGAAAGTACCCAGTCAGGCTGCAGTCCCCTGGAAAAACAGGCTTTCCACTGACAAAAGCTGCAGAGGATTGCTTCCATAAAACACGCCCGGAGCCTAATTAAAGTCACAGTAAAACAATTTGCTACATTGCAGTGATGAATCACTACCGACCACCACCCTCCGCACCAACGAAGGAGAGGTCCTAGCCAGCTCTGGCAGCTGGACCAAACGCCCAGGTCTGACCCACGGTGGTGGAGGTGGAGGCTGAGGAACGGGGAGGGCATGGGAGGCTGAGCCAGCGCAGGATTCTGGAGAAGCCAAGACCTCCACACACTTGGGGCCCCTTGGTTACAGACCCCCCGCCCCACCCCCAGCTGCCCACATCACGCATACCAGCTCACACATGGCAAACCCAGGGCACACCATCCCTTCTTCTTCTGGTCACTCTGTCATGGGCAACTGCCAGCCTCCACCAATGCTGCCACACGCCACCACTGTGACAGAGACCCCACCGGACGACCGGTGCTGGAAGGCCACGGGAGACAGGAAAGCCGCACCAGGAAAGCGCAAATATCCTGACTGGAGCCATCGTCCTCCATTTGACAGGAGGGAAAGCAGACAAAGGACCCAGAAGCAGGTTAATGTTGCTAAGGTGGTCACAGCTGCACTCCGAGCTCGCTGGGTCCAGTCCTGTCTCCTAGAGCCCTTCGTGTCGTCGCCTCTGTGACCGCACAGCCCCGGGAAAGATCACCTCCGCTCCGTGGGGAAGCACGCGGAGGGGAAGGCGGTCACCCCGGCTCACCAGGACTAACAGAGCTACCACTCGAGATCAGGCAGGAGTCTGGCTCCCAAGTCTGTGCCCTTTGGATCTTGGATCGTGCTCATGTATAGCCTAATATTCTCTACCTTCCATCTCTAAAGGGCAAAGAATGGGGCTACCGGTACGAGAGACTCCACATGGCAAGAAAGGTCACGAGAGTGGCTTTGTTTGGTCTCCTGACTTCTGAGTTTCCTAAAATGTACACGATGTGCTTCTTTTAGCACAAAGAACAAAAACCAAACCAAACTGGTTTTTTTGATGATCTTCCCCCATGACACCCCTCCCCAGCAGCCCCCAGGAGACAAGCAGCAGTTTCCCAGCCCACCTGAACTCTCGCCTGTCCACAGCAACTTCCATGAACTCACTCCTGACAAAGATACGCCCGTGCCAACACAGCAAGGCTGAGGGCCAGCTACCTAGTGATCCGGTTAACAAGGATTGGTTAATACTGGGAGTGCAGTTAAAAATACATCAGCCCCCATCTAAAGCCAAAGCAAACAAAACAAAACAAAATAAAAAAAACCTCTAGTGACTTTTTCTAAGAACTTACTCAACAAAGTAGAAAGTTCTGCTGGTTAATGATTAGCCAGCAGAAGGCACTTGGAGTGGTAATTAAGTCTTTTTTGGAAAAGGAGAAAACTTCCAGGCTGCCCTATAGAATTTGCTGGGTTAGAGTCAGATGGCTTATACCTGAAAACATCCTTAGCATTTCCAGAGGAGGGACGGACATCCTCCAGGGAAGTTACCCTGGGTAAGGGCACACATGGTCCATTTGTGGACTGCTACAGAAGGTCTTAACTGGTCATGGGCAAACCATCCTTTAAAGGACACAGGAGGGGTGCCTGGGTGGCTCAGTTGGTTGGGCAACTGCCTTCAGCTCGGGTCATGTTCCTGGAGTGCCGGGATCGAGCCCCACATCGGGCTCCCTGCCCCACAGGGAATCTGCTTCTCCCTATGACCCACCCCGTTTCTCGTGCTCTCTCTCAAATAAATAAAATCTTTAAAAAAAAAAAAAAAAAAGGACACAGGAATGGAAACCAGTAGTGTCCAACTGGTGGGCATGGGTACAGAAATCACACAATAAGCACCCTCAGTGGCTTGTGATAAATCCCGAATGCCTAGGAGGGCGCATCTGTCCTAGGAAAACACACACAGTGTGTTACCTTCCTACCCCACTTGTGAAAATATTCTGTGCCAGTTAGAAAAGGGGTACAGATGACCATCATCTACACAGCATGCCACAAACTCCTCCCTGGATAGGACCTACACGGGAATGCAAACCGCTGGCTCAGGGAGCTTCTGTGATGTTCTCTGCACGCTCCAGGAATCCCAACTGAGTTCATCTGTAGGAGGGTTGAATGTAGCTTCTCCAGGGCTCCTGAGCTCTGACCAGGCTCCTCTGCACATGCCCCTTTGCCCAGTCCACCTGATTCTGGTGGCCCCGACAGCCCTTGTCCACTGCCGCCTTGAACTCCAGGCATCACTTCTCCCATGCAGAGCAGTTCCATGGCAGAAAGAGCTCTGGTCCAGACATCAGAAGCACTGGACTGGCTCTCAGAAGCACCTGGCTGGCTCAGTGGGAAGAACATGTGACTCTCAATCTCAAGGTTGTGAGTTCAAGCCCCATGTTGGGTGTAAAGATTACTTAAATAAAATAACTGGGGCGCCTGGGTGGCTCAGTGGGTTAAAGCCTCTGCCTTGGGCTCAGGTCATGATCCCAGGGTCCCGGGATCGAGCCCCGCATCGGGCTCTCTGCTTAGCAGGGAGCCTGCTTCCCTTCCTCTCTCTCTGCCTACCTCTCTGCCTACTTGTGATCTCAGTCAAATAAATAAATAAAATCTTTAAAAAAAAAAAATAACAACAAAAAGCACTGGGCTCTGGCCTGAGGCCCATCCTGTCCCATCTGTGGAGTGTGGGGCAAACCTCTTCCTCCAACCCTCAGTCCTTTCTGTTGGCCCAGACCATGTTCTGCTCTGGTCACAGGACTTTTTGTAACAATCCAATGGTATGACGTATGTCAAGGCGCTTTAAAAACATCAAAGCCCTACAGGAGGCAGTATTTGTCATTAATTGCACTGAATCACGGAATGGAGTTAATTGAAACTTAGATCTCAAGGGAATCCTAATGCTGAAGTCATTTACTAATTACAGGTCCGGCTGCAGGAGACACGGAGATGGTCTCACCCAACAAAATTCAGTTCTCTCCTCCAACAGCACTGGATGAAGTCAGAGGAGCTTGTCTAGGGCCAACGTTTATAAGGGTTATGAAGCGGTTTTAGGTACCATCCCTCTATGATGACCTCCACCTTCACCTGCAGACTGGGTAATGTCAGGAACACCACTGCCAACATCTAACATTCTGGGTAAAATGACCCCATGTCCCTCTGGGTAACAGGCATGCCAGGATTTATCCCCAGTGCCAAGGACTGGACATGAAATCAGGCTTTCTACACTTGCCTGTGACAAACCCTAAGAAGCTAGAAAGGCACGCAATGTTGCCTTTCTGTAAAATACTTAAAGTTATAAAACAGATTACTTATTCATGACCCCTAAAAAGATCCCAGTGTTTAAGTCATTCATATGTTACATGAAGATATGCTCAACCAGTTGATATGTTGTTAACTGATTAGTCCCTTCTCTAAAGGACACCCCACTGCTCAGCCTTGGCAATGATGCCCAGTCCTCTCATAATGCCCCAGGGAAAGTCACCACTATTTAAAAAGGAATTGGGGGGAGCCTGGGTGGCTCAGTGGGTTAAGCCTCTGCCTTTGGCTCAGGTCATGGTCTCAGGGTCCTGGGATCAAGGCCTGCATCAGGCTCTCTACTCAGCAGGGAGCTTGCTTCCTCCTCTCTCTCTCTCTGCCTACTTGTGATCTCTTTCTCTGTGTCAAATAAATAAATAAAATCTTTATAAATAAATAAAGGAATTGGAATGCACTGGATTATTCCAGGCTCCATCCTCTTCCAGCCTCCCACTGGCCCCAGCCCAACTCCACTCAGGCTGACTTGTTTCCCCATTCCTCCAGCCAGCGATACACTGATGGCCTCCTCCTCCCAGTGTCCCCTGGAGCTGCTGGAGGATTTCCTTGAGGCCTCATTATTCCCCAACTCCAAATCACAGGAGCAGAAACAGGAATACAGGACAATGAAGGTGGGAGGAGACAGCCCTGGTCCGCAGGCCAGCCTGGATTCCCATCCCAGCACGGACATTAGGCAAGTCCCTTCTCCTCCAGCTGCAGTGCCCCCACGTCTAAGAGGGATTGGTAAGCTAACTCCTACAGTTCTTTCTAGCTCCCACATCACAGAATTCTGAGTCTCGAAATCCTCATTTCTATCTAGATTCTTAACATGTTGGGGTTCCACAGTCGACGTCATTACTCCATATTTAAAAACCAATCCCCCCGAGAGGAAAGTGCTTCCAACAATCAGTAGCAGGTCAGCCCTCAGTAAGGACTGCTGTAGGGGCTGCTGCCAGATCAAGAAATCTCAGCAAAACCCTTCAGACAGCATCTTTGTCCCTAAGAGGGCCCTCGGGTGGAGCTCATCAGGCACAAAGGCCATAGATACACAGCACCACGTGAGCCCACCCCAAAACCACACTTCTAGCTCTTCTGTTTTCCATCCTGTCTTTGTCTGCACCATGAATTCTTATTTCCTCTTGGCCAGCCAAGAAGAGCGAGGTGAGCGGAAGATAACTTCTGAAAATTCCAATATGATCAGGATAACGGTCACTCCTCTGCTAGACATCAGGGCAAACAAACTCCGGGCACTGTCGGGAGGTCCTTCGTGGCACTCGAATACACCCTCTACTCCCTGCCCCACATAATCCCAAACACCCTATGCCCTGAACCAAGTCCAAACCCTTTCACGCCAGCCTGTTGACGGGGTAGTGAGACTTCACCCTGGACCTCAGGGTCAAATTTGATTCACTGGCTCAGTCACTTAGCACCTGCCACGATCTGCTTGACGTGCTCATCTCATTATCCACCTCAACCGTAAGCCTGAGAGCCCACCTTTCTCCTTACACCCTCCATGCAGTGCTCGCTCTGGAGGTCCAACTGGGTCTCGGCTCAGACACATCTGCAGGGACTCCTCCTGCTCCCTGTGCCCCTACACACTTCCTATCCTATAGCCTCCTAGAGGACCCTACGGGAGAAAGGAAAGATGCCTACTTTCCTTCTTGGTATCAGGGTCAGGCAGAGCCCCAGCATCCTTGTACCCTACCTGCTTCCCACCGTTTTCTAGTGACCAAAATTTAGAGTTTCATGTGTGATTATTTACAACTGATTACTGAGTCCCCAGAGTGAGACAAGACTGAACGCAACCTCTTTGCAGCAGTGCCCCAACTCTCCCCTCACAGACAGCTCAATGTCAGTGAGGTTCATGGCTTCTTGGGCATGACACTCTCACAGGCACTGCAGACAGAGCGAGAGCGAAAATCCCAGTCATGGCTTCAATGCTATCCCACCCGCAACGTCTCAGAAGAGCATACTAAAATGAACCTGAGTATAATGTTAAAGGGAGGACACTGAAACTACGATACCTTGACAAGAAAAAAGGTGTCACTGTATTAACAATTAGTAGAAAGCAATTACCTGAGCCATTCCTCACCACTGATCACAATACATTAATGTTAAAAATCATCTTTTCCAACATGATACTTTACACAGAAAACTCAAAAAACACCAACAAAAAATTGCTAGAACGGATACAGAATTCAGCAAAGTCACAGGATATAAAAATAAATGCACAGAAGTCAGTGGCATTTCTGTATACTAACAATGAAGCAGCAGAAAGAGAAATCAAAAAATCAATTCTATTTACAACTGCACCAAACGCCGTAAGATAGCTAGGAATAAACCTAATCAAAGAGGTAAAAGATCTGTACTCTGGAAACTATAGAAGATGCATGAAAGAAGTTGAGGAAGACACAAAGAAATGGAAAAGCATTCCATGCTCATGGATTAGAAGTATTATTGTCAAAATGCCTGCACTACCCAAAGCAATCTACACATTTAATGCAATCCCTATCAAAGTACTAACAGCATATTTCACAGAGCTGGAACAAACAATCCCAAAATTTGTATGGAACCAGACAAGACCCCAAATGGCCAAAGGAATGTTGAAAAAGAAAACAAAAGCTGGGAGCATCACAATGCCTGATTTCAAGCTCTGTTACAAAACTGTGGTTATCAACACAGTATGGTACTGGCACAGAACCAGACACATAGATCAATGGAATAGAATAGAGACCACAGAAATGGACCCTCAACTCTGTGGAATGTCCAAAGGAAAAAAGAAAGTCTCTTCAACAAATGGTGTTGGGAAAATTAGACAGACACACGCAGAGAAATGAAACTGAACCACTTTATTATACCACAGACAAAAATAGACTCAAAAATGGATGGAAGACCTAAATGTAGACAGGAATCTATTGAAATCCTAGAGAACACAGACAGCAACCTCTCTGATCTCAGCCACAGCAACTGCTTGCTAGACACATCTCCAAAGGGAAACAAAACCAAAAACTAACTACTGGGACTTCGTCGAGCTAAAAAGCTTTTGCACACAAAGGGAACAATCAACAAAACTAAAAGACAACGTGTGGAATGGGAGAAGATATTCACAAATGTCATTATCAGGTAAAGGGCTAGTATGCAACATCTATAAAGAATTTATACTCATATAAAACTCAACACTCCAAAAACAAAAATTTCAGTCAAGAAATGGGCAGAAGACATGAACAGACATTTCTCCAAAAATGACATCCAAAAGACTAACAGACACATAAAAAAATGCTCAACATCACTCAGCATCAGGGAAATACAAATCAAAACCACAATGAGATGCCACCTCACGCCAGTCAAAACAGATAAAATTAACAACTTAAGAAACAGATGTTGGCGAGGATGCAGAGAAAGGGGAACCCCCTTACACTGTTGGTGGGAATGCAAGCTGGTGTAGCCACTCTGGCAAACAGTATGGAGGTTCCTCAAAAAGTTAAAACTAGAACCACCCACAGACCCAGCAACTGCACTACTGGGTATTTATCCAAAGGATCGAAAAATAGTGATCCGAAGGGGCACCTGCACCCCAATGTTTACAACAGCAATATCCACAATAGTCAAAGTATGTAAAGAGCCCAAATGTCCATCAACAGATGAATGGACAGAGAAGCTTGGTGGGGGGGGCAGTGTACGCATGCACACACACAATGGAATATTATTTGGCCATCAAAAAGAATGGAATTTTGCCATTTGCAGCAACACGGATGGAACTAGAGGGTCTTATGCTAAGTAAAATAAGTCAAATACATGATTTCACTCATGTGGAATTTAAGAAGCATAACAGATGTACATAGGGCAAGAGAAGGAAAAATAAGAAACGGAGGCAAATCCTAAGACACTGAACCCTAGGAAACAGAGGGTTGCTGAAGGGGAGGTGGGAGGATGCGGTAACTGGGTGAGAGACATTAAGGAGGGCACGTGATGTAATGAGAACTGGGTGTTACATACAACTGATGAATCACCAAATTCTACCCCTGAAACTAATAACACACTGTATATTGACTAAATTTAAATAAATTAAATAAAAAATAAAAACTTGTCTTTTCATGCTCCAATCCTCCCTGGGTTAACTCCCTCCCTAGCACTTCCAGGCCTGGGCTGTATTTCACTCTGCTCAAGCACACTTTGTACCAGGGATCTTTGAACAAGTCAGCAGGAGTGTAAGAGAGGCAGCCAAGGCCCTGTCAGAAGTGGCCTTAAACCACATCTACAATCAGAGTCAATAGAACAGCAGTAGGTACAGAGCCCCCTGCCCACCTGCCACTTCCTACAAACACCCAGGACACAGCCCTTTCTGACACCGGCGCAAGCATTTACATACTGCGCGGCACTTGGCACAGTGCTCCACTCCCTGGAGCGGAATCAGCATCGTCATTGTTACTCTTTGATAGCAAGGTAGGCTGAGCAGAGCGTTAGAAGCATTTGTAGCTTGAAAACCTACAGTGCAACAGGCAGTTTGAAAGCCTTTAGCTGGATACAGAGATCAGTGCAAAAGCCTATTTGTCACCGTGACAGGAGGTGATAATGGGACATTTCACAAGTTTCAAAACAGCAGGGGAAAGCTTTGCCCTCTATTATTTGGGGCAGCGCTGGACTTCCAAGCACACTCTCTGCGTGAACTCGAAATCACTCTAATTATTCAGCAGGCTGAACAGCACACCAATCACGGCCCGCAGTCCGATCTGTACTCAACTTTTTGTGAAGAGAGCGTTTCTAGCTTTTGTGCCTGCAGTTTCCCCCATCACCAGCATTTCCCTCCACCAAGAATCTGCAGGACTGCGTACTGAGAGGAGCGCCCGCTTCCACAATGGACGCCGGCAAGACATACCGCACCTATCTTCTTCCCTTCCCAAGCACGCCAGTATGTCCTCTCTGCACTTCAAGAACAAAATCAGAGCCTGACCATCACCTCCCAAAGCACCCTCTCATCCACTCTCTGCAGTGGCCACCGTGCTCCTTTAAGGAGCTCCCAGAAATGTAAAGACAGGGGACCTCAGAACACGCCTGCTGGGACAGAGTAGTGTTCACGTATCCTGCAGCTCACATCCTGGTCTGCGGCTTCCTAGCCGTGTGAGCGGATCCAAGTTACTAAACCTGTGGCCTAAGCCTCCCATTATGTAAAGGATAAACTTTCCTTCCATAGTTCTAAGGAGTATGAAGTCAGCATATGTGTCAGGTACTGTGATAGGATTTATGTCACGATGGTCCCACGTTAGTAACAGTAACTAACTCTTCCCAAGACTAAATATTAATGGTCATTCACTGTACCCCAGGGAGACGCTCCTCTATGCCGAGCTCTACCCGCCCCAACCTCCTCTACCATCTTTGTTCTTGGGACTAGGGGGGCCTGCTCTGAGTCCGTCCGGCAACCAGTTAGGGTGGCTGTCATCAAGCAAATGGCAAGAGCAAACCAGCACTAGTTTAAGCTCCAATGTTAAGAAGAAGTAGGGGCATGAAATTCAGAAACTTAAAGTATCTCAGCAGAAACCTGAAAGGCAAGTAAATTCTATAAATACCTTTTAATACCATACTGCCTATCAGCTACAAAAGAGATCCATTTAGTAAAAAAGGCAACTTCAAAGACCCAGAGGACTTCTGAGACCCTAAGTCTAAAACCCTCTGATGACCAGAAAGCACCATGTTTCCTTCGCACCCCATGCCAGGCCCGCCCCATGCTCCGCACAGAGGTGTCTCCAGTGTCTGCTCAAGGCCAGGAGCCCCTCGGAGCTGCAGGGACGGTGTGAGCCGTGCTAACCTGCCACGGCACACCCCACCGGAAACCTGGACTAGTCACTCGGGACGGACCAAGTGCTCCGCTTCAGGAAAGTCCCAACACGTCTGCATTTTAGGTACATTCCCCAAGTTTCCCATACCCCTCAGATAATGGTTTCTTCCTTTTTCTATCTTCTAGTTCCTACAAGCCACACAAAAGAACCCATTTGGGCAAGTGCAACCATTCCCTCCGAACACTGCCCGGGGCATGACCGCACAGCCAGTGGGACCGACGCTGCCGAGAAAGGCAGACTGAAGGATAGAAACAGGAAGGAGAGGTGGAAAGAGGCAAGAGACACCAATGCACAAGCTGTGCACTGGAGACCCACAACCCGGAAGCAAAGACAGGTGCAAACACAACTGTAAAAACTGCCGAGGAATGGTGTCACTTGCCCTGCTTCTCAGAACCAAGAACCAAGGAAAGCTACACTAATTAACGCGTCACTCCAGCCCTCCCTACGCTGCCTGGGTGGGGGACACTCCAGCTCCAGAATTCTTCCAAAACCTCCATCACCAAGGGCTGGGTACATCGTCCGGCAAAGCCACAGGACGATATATCATAGAGCAGGGGCTCTCCACTCTGGGTCTTAGCAGAATCAGTGGGCAAGGTGGTCAAAAGGCCCAGGCCCTGTCCTGACTCAAGAAGCCGGAGTCTCTGCATCCTCTACCAGATCCCCAGGTGACTCCACACACGTGTTTAAGGACCACTGCCACATAACCATAAAAACAAATTCTTTATGGGGCGCCTGGGTGGCTCAGTGGGTTAGGCCTCTGCCTTCGGCTCGGATCATGATCTCAGGGTCCTGGGACTGAGCCCCAAATCAGGCTCTCTACTCAGGGGGAGCCTACTTCCCCCTCTCTCTCTGCCTGCCTCTCTGCCTACTTGTGATCTCTCTCTGTCAAGTAAATAAATAAAAAATCTTTAAAACAAATTCTTTAAACAACAAAAGGAAATGATCTTCAAGGTAAGTTGTTACAGAAGAGCAGAATGTGTTTAGCATGCTGCCAAGTGCAGAAGATGGGGAGAGGGTAGGGGAAAAAAGGGGGGAAAGAGTGAGGTTAGTAAGACCAGCAAATAAGTCATTATCTGTCATACCCCCGTATCCCTGCCTCCCCCACACTTCCACAGGGTGGCACCCATCCACGGACAAAAGGGCCTTTTGGGGAGCTGTGGGACCCAGCAGCATACACCAGGGGACCCGGGAGTGGTCTCACCTACCCACACCCTGGGGAACAGGCCCACATATCTTGGTCCCGGCTACGGATCCTAGCCTGTGAACTAGCTCCAGCCCCTCATGGCTACAGTCCAGAAGTCCCTGGAGAACACGGGCTAGACCATTACCCCGAGAAGAGTGCTTCCGTGGAAGCAGAGAAGTTCCAACACACCACTGGAGGGGGAAGGGGGAAAAAAAAAAAAAAAAGAGTTTGGACACCTTGGAGAGGGTAAGTAAGAGGAATAGTTCAATTTTACCAGCATCACCTTCCCTTGGGGGACACAGCTCAAGCCAAGAGACCGTCTCAGTTCATGATTTCTCTTGTGGGGAAGAAGTAGAGACTGAGAGCCCAGGAGGGCATGGCTGGCTCCCTAAGCTGTGCAGGACAATGCCCATGAGGCTCATTTAGCTCCTCCCCCACCGAGAGTTCTGTGTCATGGGCTGCACAGCTGGGGGCAAGAAGAGGCTGGAAGAGCTGCAGATAGGATTGCTCAGAGGGCATTACAGGAACACAGACCCCAAGAAGCCCAGTCCCAAGTTTCTGAGGACGCTACCTGTGGATCCCACCTGGCCCATGAGCACCCCGAGCATTGCACTATCCTGACCCATACTCCCCCCCACCCCCACCCCACGGCTAGCTCTGTGGGCACCCCCAACAGCAGCAAGAGCGAGCTGTGGTAGATGGCTGGTGAGCACCCTCAGTGAACCAGCCAGAATCTGCAAACCAGAGACAGACCACAACCTTGAGCTCTAGCACCACCCCTGGGAAAGCAAAAAGGAACCACCCCCACCCCGCCCCGCCATCCTGGTGTATAGCAGATCAGAGGGAAGGTGTACAAGCTTAAGAATTCTGCCATGAGAGAAAATACAGAACACGTGTATCCACAGGTCTGAAAAAGCCTCAATCCCTAGCAGGACTGATAGAAGGTGTTCGTCTCTGGATGTCAGGAAAGACAGGAGAAGGGGAGTGCTACTTGGAATGCAAAGACAGCAACTTAATCTTCAAGTAATGGGGGTGGGAGGGACAGCGCAGGACAGGACACCAGCAAAAGATAATAATCCTCTAGGAACCAACCCCAAAGACATGAGTGTCTAGTTTGCCTAATAAAGAATTCAAAATGACAGTTTCAAGATGTTCAGAGAGCTCCAACAGCTGAGGCAACGACATCAGGATATCAATATATGAAAATGAAAAGCATACGAGCCAGAACCAAAGAACCAAAAAAGAATTCTGGAGCTGAAGAATAAAATGAAATAAATGCAATAGAGAGCATGAGCATCAGAGTGGATTAAGCAGAAGAAATAAGTACAAGAATGAACCTGTAAAACTGTCCAGTCAGAGGAGAACAAAGAATGAAAAAGAGAATGAAGAAAGCCTGTGTGAACTGCTGAGTTATACCATCAAGAGAAGTCGTCTGAAACACTGAAGTCCCAGAAGGAGAGGAGAGGATGAAGGGGACCAAGTTTATTTAAAGTAATCATGGCTGAAAACTTCCATATCTGGAAAGTGATCTGAACAAAGTTCATGAAACTCTTAATTTCCCAAATTCAATCCAAAGAGATCTTCTCCAATACACACTGTAATAAAACTGTCAAAATCAAAGACAAAGACTATTAAAAGCTGCAAGGAAAAAGAAGCTTATCACTTTACAAGGGAATTCCCATAATGCTATCAGAGGATTTCTCAGCAGAAATCTTACAAGCCAGAAAAAAGTGGGAGGATATATTTCAAAGTGCTCAAACAAAAAAACTGTCAACCAAAAATACTTTACTCAGCAAAGTTATCCTTCAGAAATGAAGAAAGGCGTTCCCTAACAAAGAGAACCAGACTTCATCACCACTAGACCTGCCTTACAAGAAATGGTGCTATAGGAATCAAAACACTGTAGTACTAGCATAAAACAAACCCATCAATAAACAGAACTGAGAGCCCAGAAATAAACCCTTGAACATACAGTCAACTGATACTTGACCAAGGAGCATAAAGTCAGTAGGTAAAGGAGAGGTTGTTCAAGTGCATTGGGAAAACTAGATAACTAGAAAGCAAAGAATGAAATGGACTTCTATTACACCACTCACAAAATACAGCTCACAATGGATTCGAGACTTCAAGACCTGCAACTATAAAACATTTGGTAGAAAACCTGAAAGGCAAGTCCCTTGACATTTGTCTTGGCAACAATTTTTGGATGGGACACTGAAAACAAGCCAAGAAAGTGGGGCTACATCAAACTAAAAAGCTTCCGTACAGCTTAAAAAAACAAAATGAAAAGGCACCTATGAAACAGGACAAAGTATTTATAAAATATCAGTTAAGGGGTCAATATTCAAAATAAAAGGAATTCATACAGCTCAAAAGAAAAAGGTCCATAATCCAACTTAAAAAATGGGTAGAGAAGAGATGTTTTTCCAAAGATGACATCCAGATAGATGGCCAACAGGTACATGAAAAAGTTACCATTAATCATCAGGGAAATGCAAATCAAAACCACCAAGCGAAACTGCCTCACATCCGTTAGAATGAAAGGCTATTACCAAAAAGATAAGAAAAGTGTTCTCAAGATGTGGAGAAAGGGGTTTTCCTGTTCACTCGTGGGGGCAAGGTAAATTGCTACAGCCATTACAACAAGCAATATTCAGTTTCCCCAAATTAAAAATAGGACTATCATAGGATTCAGCACTCCCAGTTCTGGGTGTAGATCCCAAAGAAATGAAATCAGGATCCCTAAGAGCTGTTTGTACTCTCCCGTGTTCACTGCAGCATTATTCACCATGACCAAGATATGGAAACAACCTAAGTGTCCCTCAAGGGAGGACTGGATAAAAACGATGTGGTCTATACACACAATGGACTAATATTCAGCCGTAAGAAGGAAACTATGCCATTTGCAACATATGGATGGACCCTGGTGGCATAATTTGAAGGATCTAAAAAAATGTGAAACTCAAAAACAGTGGCGGTTGCCGGGGCTGGAGGTTGAAAGGAATGGGGAGATGCTGGTCAAAGGGTGCCAGCTTCCAGTTACAAACAAATCCTTTCTGAGGATCCAATGTGTGACATGGTGACTACCGTTGCTACCCTGTTATATATGTGAACGCTGCTAAGAGAATAGATCTTAAATAGCCTCAGCATACAGAACAAGTATGTGAAGTGATGAAGGTAGTCGTTTGTCAGTATCTACGCACATCAGCTCATTTTGTACACCTTCAACTGTTCTGTCATGTTAAATGCTGGAGGTCAATTAGATCTCAAAGCTTGGGAAAAGAGGGAAAAATTTTTTCAAGGATGGGGTAAGGGAGATATAAACATGCAATTTTCCCAAACAAGCTTGGGAAAAGAGGGAAAAATTTTTTCAAGGATGGGGTAAGGGAGATATAAACATGCAATTGTACAAATATCCATATATACATAGACCTACATCATCCATATTTTATGAGCAATATAGAAAATAGACCTATATGATGTACATACTTTATCTATATATAACATCTAAATCCACAAGAAGTGGATAATACCAGTTGCTTCCAGAGAATGTAAACGCCTGACTGGAGATAAAGGTAGAAGGGAAACCTATTACAATTATTTTAATCTCTCGAATTTTGAGATAGGTCAATGCATTACCAAAGAAATTTGTTAGCGTAGTTTAAAGAGGATTTGAGCTGAAGAGACGGAAAGGTATTAGCAAAGTGAAGACAGTGATTCACACTCCGTCGCACACCTGCAACCTAATATTACACGATATGTTAACTAACTGGAATTTAAATAGAAACTTACAAAAACAGAGTAGGGGATAACCCGACACAGCAGCTTCCAGGGTGTTCAGACTTTTCTGCACACAAGCTCCCTTCACCTGGGCCCCGGGTCCTCTGGTGCAGTGCCCGGGGCTGCCGCATGGGCTCCACAAGTCAAGATGGGGACAATCCCACCGCCCGTAAGGGGAACAGCAGCCTGGAAGCTGCTCCAGAGGCACCTCCCACTGTCCTTGTCCTGAGTTTCGTCTCCCACGTCAACCGTAAACTCTCCCAGTCAAGACTGTTCCTCACCTCAACGTCTCCCTCAATGGTTTGAATCGATTCATCAGTGCCTACAGCAGCTCCTGCCCAGACGTCTTTGCAGGAGATAAGACAGTCACTTAGAGACAGACCCGCAGCTTTGGAATTAAGTTCTGAAGGCTGCTTTGAATAACTCGCCTGATTCTAAGATACACATTCCTCTAAGACAACAGTGCCCGCCCCCTTATTCTCAATCTACATACCACGCTGGACCAAAGAGAACAACAGTCTTTATTCCTCATGACCAAATTTTCAGCAAAACTTGGTCCCATATTCCTGAAACAAACTGCAGAGTCTCATTCTTCTACTCCACAGGGAGATCAAAATGGCCATGTTTCCTCCTAATTTCACTCCTCTCCTTTCAGGAAAGCCTGTGGAGATTTTTCAAGGCAAACTAGTTGATAGGTGGGTCCAGAAGATAACCTACAAAGTATAGGGGAAGCTCAAGGATCAGTTGTGTAATGATGAAAAGATAACAGATAATCCAACAAACCAAGAGTTATGATCAACTCTTTGCCAAACTCAAAAATCTTTAAAGCTGACCTCATTCCATCTGCATAACACACACACCTTTCCCTCAACAGCCTGGCACCCATCTGGTAAAAGGATTCTAGGCTGCCCCAAAGCCACCTCTCTGCACTTGACAGCATTAACCATGAAATTTGGATCGATCATTCCCACCTAGTAGAGAATGTCTATATTTGAACTGCTTGCTGACATAGGTTTCAGGAATAAACAGAAAATTCCCCAAGTGGGGATGTTAAAGATAACGGAGATTCCTTGTACTCTCAGTCTCACTACTGTCAAAAGCAAGCTTCTGAAGGTCTTGATCCTGTCGGAGTATTAGGAACTGCTCGTTAATCACCTGGACACCTTGTCCATGAACTTGGAAGGAAATGCTGCATGGTGCTAGGTGCACCATCTGCACAGGTTATAAGCAGTCAGTTTTATAGCGATGTTAGAATTTACAGGGAGCCTTTCAGGTCTTTACATTCCCACAACACCCCCCTGGGACAGATAACGCTCATTATCCCATTTGATGGGTGAGAAATCCAGAGGTGAAGTAACTTGCCCAGAGTCACTCAGCTTGAAAGCAGTAGACGTTCAGCGTCCATGCAAAGATTTCTGCACCGCACCACACAGCCTCTCAGGGATAGAACTTTGGAGCCCTGGGAGCTTACAGGACCACTAATTCAGGAACTATCACAGAGGATGACATTCTAAGTCGGGGGATCCTGCCAAGGTCACAGAGCACATCCACGGAGAAGCCTTCCTATGATCTTGCCATTTAATTAGAGTAACCACTTCGACTGGAACACCAAATTCAGGGGCCGAGAAAGCTTTATGCCCACATTATCGTCTTCAGAGTCTGCTTTCAGACTCTGAAAGGACAACTAGGTCTCTTATTGTTGCATCTATGCAAATCCATGAGGGAGAATCAGATAAGGCTGAGACTATAACATTAGCAAGGGAGACACGGAAGCCAGCTAGGCTTCTGCACTGACTTCCCCACCCCAACTAAGAAGGGTTTTGGCCCATTTTCCATGTGTTCCAATCTAAATCATACCCCAAAGGCTGAGCTCAAAACGGAATTCCAGAAGGCCAGTGTGGGCACGTGAGGGCAGTGCAGTTCCAAGTACAACCAAAGTAGGTAGGGCCCAAAATAGAGCCTCAGACATCAGAGTTCAATTTCCGACCTTGCCTCTTAGCGGCTCTTTGGGAAAGTAGTATCCTCATTTCAATTCTAATGTCAATAAGAAGGCAACCTCCTACCTTGAATTATAGCAAATATCAAAGGAGCTAAAGGCCTCAGACTCCAGTACAGTGCCTGGCACATAGTAGATATTCAGTATTTTACTATTAGCTCCATTAACCATCTAACTAACCAACTCCACCATGATCTCTCCATCTTCAATTGCCAAAATAGTCAGAGCCCCCATCAGAAGCATTCATATTACAGTGACTTGTGTCAACAGCTTATCTGCCCAAATACATAAAACCCTTTGGGAGGAAGGCTAATTCTTATTTTATGTTTCCCACAGCTTCTTGTAAGATCCTGCTGACCATAAGGGCTCCAATATTTCTGAATGAGCTAATTCAAAGTAACAGGTTTCAAGTGATTATAAAACGCGGTGGCCACAAGCCCGGTTCATCAGTCAAAAGCTTTTGCACGTATACACACCACTGATATGGAGGATTCTCAGTCCCATCTCCCAAAAGAGAGAATCCACACTGCTATTCTCAAACATTCTTTCAGCACCTGCTGAATGCCAGAACTGTGCAAGGCAGCAGGGTCCCCAACATGACTAAGACAGAGACCCCACCATCGGAGCAGCCCGGCATAATGGAATGACCTCAACTAATAAGGCCTTGTTCTGTCCACCCATCTCCATCGGAGCCTCCACTATCTCAGCTAGAAATGAAGGAATTGGATAGAAGTTACCTCCAGAGACATGAAAAATGAATGCACATTTCTAAACATGACTTAGGAATATGTAACTGTTAAAAACAAGGTTTTCCATAATGGAGCTGAAGGACTGTCACTTCAAACCGCACAACAAAGAGATCGGAATAATCGGGATTCCTGCCATCTTTCCCACCCAGGAAACAAAGTGATCATGGCAAGGAACTGTGGGTGAAAAGGGAACATGTGAAATATACTCACAAGGAGGGATGGGGGCGGGGCATGGGGGCTCCCAGCATGAGCCACGCTGCTCCAAGCAGAAACACAGCCTGCAGCAGTGGGCAGTTTGGGAAAGAGGAAATTAAAAAATGGCCCACGAATAGAGTGCTATACTACTCTGGTTCCATTTAAAAAGGGGACCCGGTGCCTGGATGGCTCAGTTGGTTAAGCGTCTGCCTTCGGCTCGGGTCACGATCCCAGGGTCCTGGGATCGAGCTCTGCATTGGGCTCACCTGCTCAGTGGGGAGCCTGCTTCTCCCTATCCCTCTGCTGCTCTGACTGCTTGTGCTCTTGCTTTGTCAAATAAACAAATAAAATCTTAAAAAAAGTCTAAAAAAAATTTTTTAAGAGAATTTTAAAAAATAAATAAAAAGGGGGAAAAAAGGCCCAGCCCATCCTCAGACCCTGGTGGAATCCCTTAACAGACCACACTGAATTACTAGTTTTTTGGTGACTCCCGGGTCTAAAAAAATAAAGTGGAATTACACTCACTAGTCTCTATTTGAGAGATCCTCCAAAAATCATTTATGAAGCACTTTTTTTCATTTTATGAAGCTTACACAATTAAACCATCAGCTATCTGCAAAAAGAACCTATTCCTCTGAGCCACCAGAAAACAGAACCAAAATTTCCCTGTATTTGATGTGTTTGATTAATTGGGTATCAGTGCCCAGCTATCCTCCCTTGGAGATGAACATTCATGGGCCTGGGAGGTCCATTCTGAGCAGTAAGGCCCAGGGTCTCCTGGGAAGGGGGCCTTGGGCCACTATCCCCATGACACAAGGGCCACGCAGGTTGGACCCACAGCTCTCACCTTCAACAGGTACCACCCGTTTCCATTTTCCCAGGACTCTCTTCTCCACCAATAAACAAGCTAATGCAAGCTAATAAACTCCTGGTAACCCCACCCAAGCAGCTGGTCTAGAATAATGTGCAAACGTTCAGCTGACCTGAGGAATGTCAGCAGCACTTTGGGCAGGCCAGAGTACAGGAGGTATTTCGATCCAGGGGCTGTTGGGAAACCCATTCTCAGAATTCCGGTGCTCCTGCCATCTCCTTACTCTTGGAGACAGTGCTAGTCCCAAGGGTACACAGCGTACAGAGGGATCACAGCTGTAGCCAGGACTCTTCCCTCACTTCGCACAGTGTGCAGCAGGGGACACAACCGTACTAGAGGAGGAAGCTCAACTGCAACCAGGGGAAAAAAACAATCCCTTAGTCTGAGACTTAGCAGAGTATAGGCTCCTGCCCTAGGTTCCCCCGCAGTGATTGGTGAACACCAAAATACAGGATTTCCAACCTTCCTTTTGTTTTAACAACTAAGAAATTCTACATAGACCCTTAAGCAAAACTCGGCTTTCGCGTTACTGGCATTTTCAGCACTGGTCTCCTTCCTGGTCCTGATCTGGATACAACCAAGTCACAGGCTGTCCGTGCAGATGTAGGCGAGGGACAGAGCACCTTGAGAACAGTGGTGCCAGCATTTTCTGCCACCACAAGACCCGGTAGGTGCCCACAGGCACCATCAGTTACAAGGGCCTCAGACTTAAGTGCAGAACCACGGTAATCCCATCCAGCAAGTGTCCTCACTCCGTTTCCTAAGACACAGCCAGCAGCTTCAGGCAAGCAGGAGGCTCTGCATAAGGCCCACTGCTCCCCACATCTGCCGCTCACCCCCACCTTGACTTGACCCATTCTCGTCACAGCTCCTTCAACTAGTTGCATCAGTGTATCATATAAACAAGCTTAATACATAAAACACCACAGTCGATCAGCACAAATTCTTCAGCTTCTCCATTATAAAAGCAAATTCAGCAAGTTCCATTTTTTAAAGTTCGAACCACCCTTTGGGCAGGGGGAACCTAAAAAACTAATCAGCTTGACTAGTAAAGAGGCACCAACATTCATTGGATGCATAATTTCACACTTCTGTCATTTGCTATGTGTGACA